>NW_024721446.1:0-7500 GCF_018991925.1 Homarus americanus | reverse complement strand
GCTTAATACTTTGATGATGATGATGATGGCTTAACTCTTTGATGACGATGGTTTAATACTTTGATGACGATGGTTTAATTCTTTGATGACGATGGTTTAACCCTTTGATGACGATGGCTTAATACTTTGATGATGATGATGATGGCTTAACTCTTTGATGACGATGGTTTAATACTTTGATGACGATGGTTTAACCCTTTGATGACGATGGCTTAATACTTTGATGATGATGATGATGGCTTAACCCTTTGATGACGATGGTTTAATACTTTGATGACGATGGTTTAACCCTTTGATGACGATGGTTTAATACTTTGATGACGATGGTTTAATACTTTGATGATGATGATGATGGCTTAACCCATTGATGACCATGGTTTAATACTTTGATGACGATGGTTTAATACTTTGATGATGATGATGATGGTTTAACCGATTGATGACCATGGTTTAATACTTTGATGATGATGACTTAACCCTTTGACAACGATGATGGTTTAACCCTTTGACAACGATGATGGTTTAACCCTTCTGACCACAATGGTTTAACCCTACAGGACTCATAGGATTACTGAGGTTGTGTTGGCTGGGTTACAGGGGCTACAACATGATGAACACAGCTGGGGTTCAGGAGGTGAGATGAACAATACAGTGAGGGGGGGGGGATGTGACTACAGGTGGTGAGGACAGCGTTAGTGATGAGTAAATGTAGGTTGTGATGACTATGGGGTTAATGAGTGTAGGTAGTGATGTATGTATAGTGATGAGTGTAGCGGCATATGAGAGAGAGATGGGAAGGTGTGGGAGGGAGGTGTAGGAGTGTGTGGGAGGGTGTAGGAGTGTGTGGGAGGGTGTAGGAGGGTGTGGGTGGGGTGTAGGGAGGGTGGAGGGTGTAGGGAGGGTGGGAGGGTATAGGAGTGTGTGGCAGGGTGTAGGAGGGTGGGAGGGTGGGAGGGTGTAGGGAGTGTGTGGGAGGGTGTAGGAGGGTGGGAGGTGGAGGGTGGGAGGGTGTAGGAGGTGGGAGGGTGTGGGAGGGTGTGGAGGGTATAGGAGTGTGTGGCAGGGGTGGTGGGAGGGTGTGGGGAGGGTGGGAGGGTGTAGGAGTGTGTGGGAGGGTGTAGGAGGGTGTGGGAGGGTGTAGGAGGGTGTGGGAGGGTGTAGGAGGGTGTGGGAGGGTGTGGGAGGGTGTAGTAATAATAATAATAATAATAATAATAATAATTAACGGTTTATTGAAAGAGCTTGGCAGCCAGAAGGCTGAAAATATACAGTTACATATTTGGGGAATGGGTTACGAGTTACAAATAATATACAGGTAACATAAGTGACACAAATAAGACATATAATAACTAGATGGGGAAAAGCTCAAACTACAGTTCATTTCAACATAGTGACAGTGCAAGGAGTAGTGTTTACTGGGAGTGAATACACTGGTTTATTACAAGTTATTGATAATTTTACAATGGTTGGGACTGGGCTGTTCTATAGCGATCAGCCTGTGCACGTATGGGCTGGATGCGGTTGTGGTGTCGAACAGCAATTCTCGGACTAGGGACTTCAGGTGGTAGTAGGAGCCGGTGTCGAGGATGGTGTAGAAGCTTCTTACCAAATTTGCAGATGAGGTCGTGGTGATGGTCAGTGAGAGTCGAAAGGGTCAGTGTGTTGAGCGCTTCTTGATATGTAGGAATGTGTGGTAGTGTGTGGGAATGTGTGGGAGTGTGTGGGAATGTGTGGGAGGAAAGTGGGAGGGTGAAATAGTGTGTGTGTGGGAAGGAGATGGGAGGGCGTCGGTGTGTATGGGAGGGAGGTGGGAGGGTAGTAGGGGCGCGGCAGGGAAGCTGGACGCCCTGGGGGTGAGTGTAGGGGTTTTCACACCTGTGACCAGCGGGTGGGAGTGGTTCGAAGGATGAGGGGAGGGTGTGTGTGGAGGGGAGGGAAGGGTGTGGAGGGGGAGGGAGGGGAGGGAGGGGTGTGGGGGGGAGGGGAGGGAGGGGAGGCGCACACAGCCGTACGTCATCCCCGGTGGGAAAGTGTGAAGAAGGGGATTACACGTGTAATGCCCCTGATGTTGATTTCACACACACACACACACACACACACACACACACACACACACACAGTTATCTTAGCGTGTGTCTCCTTACAAAGCTGTAAAGTAAAGTCTGTATATATTTGAATAAGAACAAGACAGGCACTGTACATATTCATCCTGTTAGTCTCTCACTGTTCTGGTGCCTACTAGGGCGTTGATACTGTGTGTGTGTGTGTGTGTGTGTGTGTGTGTGTGTGTGTGTGTGTGTGTGTGTGTGTGTGTGTGTGTGTGTGTGTAAAACAACCATCAGAACTATATTTAGCTACATGTGAGACAGACAATGATGGGAACATGAAACACAGGCAGTTCTCTCTCTCTCTCTCTCTCTTATCCCTGACCCGCTGACTTATCTTGGAGGGGCGTGACCCTACTCGACCTCCCTCACGCTCCCCTCCCACCCTCAATGTAAAGGTCAATCAACTTGACCCTGACTGACCTTACTATACTGTCTCACTCCTGGAGAGAGAGACAGCGTGATGTTAGCCGGGCTAGAGTTGTATATATCTGACATATATATATGGAGGATATATTGGTATGTCACCCTGCAGGAGCATATACCAGTACATCCTCCATCATCCTTCTGGCACTGGAGCATATTTCAGTACCTTCATCCACTTGAGGCGACCCAGGCTGCGAGCAATGACCTGCTTATAAACTTTGTCTTAGATTTCTTAATGATGGTGAGTTACTTATGTGTGTGTGTGTCAGATTCACACACACACACACACACACACACACACACACACCATGACACGCGACTCGACTTTATTTAAACAACTTTCATGGGCCGCCACCGCTCGCTAGATCAACAATCAGTCTCACAGATCCTTCTCCTAGTGTCACTCTACCCGCCAGGTCGTTTTAGAGAGGTGGTCGTTGTAGCCAAGAGATCGTTGTAGCCCAGAGATCAGTTTAGACAGGTGGTCGTTGTAGCCAAGAGGTCGTTTTAGAGAGGTAATTGTTGTAGCCCTGTAGTTGTCGTAGTTGGGTGGTCGTTATGACTGGCTGGTCGCTGTAGCCGGGTATTCACTGTTCTTGGGTGATTGTTATAGCTGGGTGGTCTTTATACCGTGATACTCATTCTAATGGTGTTACCCGGTGTGGTATAGCGTCTTGTTCGGCTTCAGATTGGTCTCAGTATGGCGACCGAGTGATGGCGTTGATGTCTTAACCGAGATATGTTAAGAAAGTTTATATATGGTGAAAGATGGGGCACGCCAGGGTGTGGGTAGTGGTGTGGCCGATGGGGCACGCCAGGGTGTGGGTAGTGGTGTGGCCGATGGGGCACGCCAGGGTGTGGGTAGTGGTGTGGCCGATGGGGCACGCCAAGGTGTGGGTAGTGGTGTGGCCATGTCTGGAGCTCAACACAGGTGGAGGTGTGTCATCACTGGCAGGTGTGACACTCAGAATGTGACATACCTCGTATCACCTGAGCAGTTCAGTGATGCCACCTAGCTCCCCTGACCACACATTAGTTAACCTGACCTAACCTTATTGAGTGCAGCGGTCGAGTAGATGCATTGCTCGCCTCCTGTCCTAGGGGTTGGCGGTTCGATCCCCAGGCATTTCCAGTCCATATGTACTTAACTCTACAAGTTGGTTAAGTGAAGTTGATTGAATTTAGCGCCGGCCACTTCTGCCAGTTCTCGGACACGCCAGTCAACTGTCCATATTATTCATAAGAGTAATATCACCTGCAAGACCCTGACACCTACAGCCCCTCCCCCCCCCTTGTCTTCCTTATGGGGTTGAGGTAAAAAGGTAATGTTGACAATGTGTTGAGGTGTCATATTCGCCCACCTGTACTGATCAACTTATTGTCTTACCAACGTTGGTCTTTGACAACAGCAGTCCAAAGAGAGAGACGTAGTGATGATAATGATGATAAGGAGAATGGTGATGATGGTGATGATGGTGATGATAGTGATGGTGATGATGGTGATGATAGTGATGGTGATGATGGTGATGATAAAATGAGAATAGTTATGATCATGGTGAAATGAGAAATTATAATAATGATGATAATAATAGCATTAGTAAAACGTATTATGATAACAGTAAAATAATAATAATAATAACAACAATAATAACACGACTGCAAATAACAATGTTCTTACACCTAGTCTTCACCTCTCTTAGGTCTATATAACGCCACAATTAACACCTCTCTCAAAATTTAAATGTCTGTCACTAACACGTTTCCCGGGTGTGAATCATTGGCTGGAGGGGTGGGATGGGTGGGGGTGGGGGTGGGGTGGGGGGGGTGGGGTGGGGGGAGGGTGGGGTGGGTCCTGTACCAACCACAACGAGGGTAACCAAACATTAATCCTATTCATATTTTTTCCCCCACTAACTGAAGCTGAGGGAACGCGTCTAGATAAGGGAGAGTCTCGATCTGTTTCTGATGCCATATTGGTCGAGGTGTTTGTGTGGTAGCTTGGAGTCAGTTAGTTACGCTAACCTAACCTAACCTAACCTGTCGTTTTTAATCCTTATCAATATATAGAAGATAGAAAGATAGATATATAGATAGCTAGTCTGTAGGCATATTGCTATAAACTTATAGATAGAGAATTTGCATAAAGGAATGAAAAGAAAGAAAGACTCTCTCTCTCTCTCTCTCTCTCTCCTATCAAAATTTCACTTCTATTACCATCATCATCATTACCACTACACTATCATCACCACAACACTATTTTAACTCAACACCATCGTCACCACAATAAAATAAATCACCAGTTCGTTGCACATCACCATCACCACTACCATGCCTTCATCACTATAGTCACCACCACACCATCATCACCACTATACCTTCATCACTATCACCACCACAATATCATCGTCACCATCATAACACCCTCGTCACCATCACAACATCATCGTCACCATCACAACATCGTGGTCACCATCACAATATCATCGTCACCATCACAGCATCGTCACCATCACAAAACCATCGTCACCACCAAAACACCATCGTTACCATCACAACACCATCGTCACCACCACAACACCATCATCACCACCACAACATCATCGTCACCATCACAACACCATCATCACCATCACAACATCATCGTCACCATCACAACACCATTGTCACCATCACAACATCATCGTCACCATCACAACACATCGTCACCATCACAACATCATCGTCACCATCACAACATCATCGTCACCATCACAACATCATCGTCACAGTCACAACATCATCGTCCCCATCACAACATCATCGTCACCATCACAACATCATCGTCACAGTCACAACATCATCGTCACCATCACAACATCATCATCACCATCACAACATCATCGTCACAGTCACAACATCATCGTCACCATCACAACACCATCGTCACCGTCACAACATCATCGTCACCATCACAATATCATCGTCACCATCACAACGCCATCGTCACCATCACAACATCATCGTCACCATCACAACATCATCGTCACCATCACATCATCGTACCGTCACAACCTCATCGTCACCGTCACAACATCATCGTCACCGTCACATCATCGTCACCGTCACAAACATCATCGTAACCATTGCCATAAACCTCCTCATCGTCACCATCACAACACCATCACAACATCATCATCGTCAACATCACATTATCATCGTCACCCATCACAACGTCATCGTCACCACCGCAGCATCATCGTCACCATCACAAACGTCATCGTCACCATCACATCATCGTCACCCATCACAGCATCATCGTCACCATCACAACATCGTCGTCACCATCACAACATCTATCGTCACCATCACAACATCATCGTCACCATCACAACACCATCGTCACCGTCACAACATCATCGTCACCATCACAACATCATCGTCACCACCACAACGCCATCGTCACCATCACAACATCATCGTCACCATCACAACACCATCGTCACTGTCACAACATCATCGTCACCATCACAATATCATCGTCACCATCACAACGCCATCGTCATCACAACATCATCGTCACCATCGCCATCATCGTCACCGGCCACAACCCCATCGTCACCGTCACAACATCATCGTCACCGTCACAAGACATCGTCACCATCACAACATCATCGTCACCATCACAACCTCATCGTCACCGTCACAACATCGTCACCATCACAACATCATCGTCACCATTACAACCTCATCGTCACCGTCACAACATCATCGTCACCGTCACAACATCATCGTCACCACAACCTCACGTCACCGTCACAACATCACCGTCACCATCACAACATCATCGTCGCCGTCACAACATCATCACCATCACAACCTCATCGTCACCGTCACAACATCATCGTCACCATCACAACATCATCGTCACCATCACTACCTCATCGTCACCATCACACATCATCGTCACCATCACAACATCATCGTCACCGTCACAACATCATCGTCACCATCACAACATCATCGTCACCATCACAACATCATCGTCACAGTCACAACATCATCGTCACAATACAACATCATCGTCACCATCACAACATCATCGTCACCATCACAACCTCATCGTCACCGTCACAACATCATCGTCATCGTCACAACATCATCGTCATCGTCACAACATCATCGTCGTAGCCATTACAACATCATCGTCACCGCCAAATATCATCGTCACCATCACAACATCATCTTCACCATCACAACATCATCGTCACCGTCACAACCTCATCGTCACCGCCAACATCATCGTCACCATCACAACATCATCGTCACAACATCATCGTCACCATCACAACATCATCGTCACCATCACAACCCTCATCGTCACCGTCACAACCTCATCGCTACCGTCACAACATCATCGTCACCGTCACAACATCATCGTCACCATCACATCATCGTCACCATCACAACCCTCATCGTCACCATCATTAACATTATCATCATCGTCACCATCACAACGCCATCGTCACCATCACAACATCATCGTCAACATCACAACATCATCGTCACCATCACATCATCGTCACCGTCACAAACTCATCAGTCACCGTCACAACATCATCGTCACCGTCACATCATCGTCACCGTCACAACATCATCGTAACCATTACAACCTCATCGTCACCATCACAACAATTATCACCAACATCATCGTCACCATCACATTTATCATCGTCACCATCACAACGTCATCGTCACCATCACAGCATCATCGTCACCACATCACAACGTCATCGTCACCATCAAGATCATCGTCACCATCGCGGCGATCATCGTCACCATCACAACATCATCGTCACCATCACAACATCATCGTCACCATCACAACCTCATCGTCACCGTCACAACCTCATCGTCACCGTCACAACATCATCGTCACCGTCACAACATCATCGTCACCATCACATCATCGTCACCATCACAACCCTCATCG
>NW_024721445.1:0-26096 GCF_018991925.1 Homarus americanus | reverse complement strand
CCACAACACCATCCCTCCTCTATCTACGCCTTACAGAGTAATTCATCACGGATATTACATAACAAGACACTTTTATCCTTAGAAAAGATGTGATATAATTTACAACTCGTCATCTGTCTTGTCTCCATAGGGTGTGTGTGTGTGTGTGTGTGTGTGTGTGTGTGTGTGTATGTGTGTGTGGGTGGAGGTGTGTGTGTGTGTGTGTCCCTTTTACTATTAGTTATTGGCAACTGTGTCATGACCTTCTAATGTGTCGTTATACTGTCATACGTTTTTCTTGGTCTGTCATGCTGTTCACGCTGTTCATAGATAAATCATTTATAAATCTGTCTACAAAGATCCAGATTTCGTTGAATTCTTCGTCGATCTACCAGACTAGTTTCAATTTATGGCAAAAAAAAATCGGTAATATTATTTTGTTTTCACCATCGACCTACCAATTTCCGTCGAGTTTATAGGATTTTGTCTCCATTTTCGACTTCGTAGATGTAAACTTTTCATGTTTTATGGAGGTTTCATTTTTCTCTACAGCGTTGTCTCTCGTCACGATCACACGTCTCGTCATTTCGTCCAAAAAGACAGCAACAGACGGTGACTCTATCATCGTTATATATTCTTCTGCAACTGTCATATCTTTCGCGGCTACACAGTTGTTATTCCTCCTGTCTAGTCAGTCAGGTAGCTAGCCAGTCACTCAGACCTCCCTCCCAGCAGACCTCGTTAGTGATGATAACAGCCCAACCAATTATACCCGCTAGCTCACAGGTCTATGGAAAAGATACCGGGATGGGAGGGAAGGGGGAAAGAGAGAGAGAGAGAGAGAGAGAGAGAGAGAGAGAGAGAGAGAGAGAGAGAGAGAGAGAGAGCGTGGAAAAGTCTTCTCAAAAGCGACGTTAACGTAATGATGAGATATTATTTTGTTAATTATCTAAAAGTCTCTATCTACGTCACCACCTGTGAGTGTTTCCAGGGCGCAGATGGTGATTGATGGTGGACCGTAAGTAAAGCTAATTGTTTATTGTGTTGGAGAGAGAGGGAGGGAGTGAGGGAGATAAGTAAAGCTAATTGTATATTATGTTGTGTTGGAGAGAGAGAAAGAGAAAAAAAAAATCGAATGTTGTTCTAGACGGGGAGTGTGGATGACAGTATCGGCCAAACCCTGTAATCTATAGCCCTCACCATCAGCTTATTTGGGGCTGTTATTACGCTGTTGTTGACAAAAGCCCTGATATACGAGGAGAAGTTTTAATGGCACCGAAATATCGAGTAGATTTTGTGTGTGTGTGTGTGTGTGTGTGTGTGTGTGTGTGTGTGTGTAACAGAACTCGTCACCGCCATAGAAAAATAACCAGTTCCTCACAAGACTCACAAACACCTGCCTGCCACCAAAGTCACACTCACAAACACCTGCCCGCCACCACAGACACACTCACAAACACCTGCCTGCCACCACAGTCACACTCACAAACACCTGCCCGCCACCACAGTCACACTCACAAACACCTGCCTGCCACCACAGTCACACTCACAAACACCTGCCTGCCACCACAGACACACTCACAAACACCTGCCTGCCACCACAGTCACACTGGAACAACATGTCATAGCCGTCCTTGAAAAAAAACAAAAAAAAACAAACACCGATATTGGAATTCCGGACGAGTCGAGGAAGTTGATGACAGTGTAGAGCTTCATGTAATATCCCGGTATCTGAGGTGAGAATTGATTCACCTCCCTGTACTGCTCTCTCCCTTCCCTCTACTCCTCTCTCCCTTCCACATCCCTCCTCCCTCTACTGCTCTCTCCCTTCTTCCTCCCTCTTCTGCTCTCTCCCTTCCTCCTCCCCCTACTGCTCTCTCCCTTCCACCTCCCCCTACTGCTCTCTCCCTTCCACCTCCTTCTACTGCTCTCTCCCTTCCACCTCCTTCTACTGTTCTCTCCCTTCCACCACCTTCTACTGCTCTCTCCCTTCCACATCCCTCCTCTCTCCCTTCTTCCTCCTCTTCTGCTCTCTCCCTTCCACCTCCTTCTACTGCTCTCTCCCTTCCCTCTACTCCTCTCTCCCTTCCACATCCCTCCTCCCTCTACTGTTCTCTCCTTACCACCTTCTGCTCTCCTTCCCTCTGCTCTCTCCTTCTTCCTCCCTCCTGCTCTCCTTCCCCCTTCTGCCCTCTGCCCACCTTCTTCCTCCCTCTTCTGCTCTCTCCCTTCCTCCTCCCCCTACTGCTCTCTCCCTTCCACCTCCCCCTACTGCTCTCTCCCTTCCACCTCCTTCTACTGCTCTCTCCCTTCCACCACCTTCTTCCCTCTATCTCCCTCCTCTCTCCTTCGATAGTCCTCATTTTTCTCATATCATTTTCTCTTCCTTCCTTCCTCTATTCACTGTCCTCCTCCTCATCGTCCCTCTTCCCACCCTTTTACTCCTCTCCCTTCCCTTTCCCTCCTATATCTACTGCCTACCTGTCTCCCTATTCCTCCCTCTTTCCTCTTCCATCCACAGCCCACTTCCTCCTCCACCTCCCTTTTCCATCAACTGCCCTCCTCCCCCTTCTTCTCCCTCACTCTTGTGTTTCTCTTCACCTCCCTCATTCTATTGCCCCTCTATCTGTCTCCTCCCTCCTTACTAAAGAAGAGAAACAGGTGAGCATCGTTCCTCCTTCCCTTCCCTCTCTTATGATATATGACAAATTGATGACGGTTTCCTTCCTCCCTTCCCCTCCCCACCCTTCTCTCCCTCGATATACCTCCCTTTCTTCTCCTTCTCTCACCTCTAATCTCTACGTCTCTCAACTAAGTATCCCCACGCCTTCTCTTCCCCTCGCCCTTCCTCCCTCCCTCCCTCCCTTCTTTACTCTCTCCTTCCCTCCCTCTCCCCTCCCTCTCTCCTTCCCTCCCTCTCTCCCCCCTTCCTCCCTCTCTCCTTTCCTCCCTCTCTCCTGCCCTCAACATCGGATACAATGGATGAGCTTTATCAGTTCTATTAACAGCTGATAGAAATTATAATACATCACGTGTCAGTTATTATTTGTGAAGAACCGTGTCGACTGGTCCTTCCTCACGATATATCGCTTTATTGTTTGTTCTGTTTATAGTGTATCATGTCTGATACCTTGACACACACACACACACACACACACACACACACACAGAGTTGGCGCCAGTACACAGCCTTGTTTTACCCCCGTTTGGATGGGGAAGAACTCAGACTGGGTGCCACTGTGTAGTAAACTGCCGTTCATGTCAACGTGGAGTTGCCTCACAATGGCGACGAATTTTGGTGGGCAGCCAGAGGGCTTCACTGTTGACCGAATCGAAGGCCTTGGTAAGGTCGATGAAGGCCATGTACTATGGTGAACAAAAGTTTCTTCCCTTAGCCAGCCACAATGTGACTGAATCACCTGAGGTTCGAATAACGAAGCAACTGAAGGAGGAAGGAGGAGGAAGGAGGAAGAAGGAGGAGGGACAGAGGACATTGGGTTGGCTCCTGAGTGCCGATATATTTAAAAACAACAAATGTGGCGACTATAGGAGGAGAGGTGTCTGTAGTTCAGGATAGCTTATACCGCAAACAACCGAACCATTACTCCTGCAGGAGACACCGCTAACAACCACGCCGTGATAAACGTAACCACAACAACCACCCAATTTCTTTATGTAGTGCGCGATGATGTCACAAATCGTTCAATTCCATAACGTGGTAACGACACATGACAACATTTCACAATCCGTCATTCACCAACAGAGACGAACGTTAAGTGTGAATGATCAAATATCTCTAGTACAACAACAATAATAATAATAATAATAATAATAATAATAATAATAATAACAATAATAATAATAATAATAATAATAATAATAATAATAATAATAATAACAATAATAATAATAGTATTAATAATAATAGTAATAATAATAATAATAATAACAATAATAATAATAATAATAATAATAATAATAATAATAATAATAATAATAATAATAATAATAATAATAATAATAATAATAATAATAATAATAATAATAATAATAATAATAAATAATAATATAATAATAATGTAATAAATAATAATAATAATAATAATAATAATAATAATAACAATAATAATAATAGTATTAATAATAATAGTAATAATAATAATAATAATAACAATAATAATAATAATAATAATAATAATAATAATAATAATAATAATAATAATAACAATAATAATAATAGTACTAATAATAATAGTAATAATAATAATAATAATAATAATAATAATATTACTACTAATAATAATAATAATAACACGTGATGACAAGTTAACGCCTCACCTTGCAGACGACAGGTGTGTCCCGTTTGATCAGCGTCCAACCGCCCGTCGACATCACTCACGCGTAATAAATCACTTCACAAACCACAAAGACACTCGCGTAAACAACTAAGTTTGACCACTTGGCTTCAATAACAACAAAAGTGTCTATAAAATTTTTAAATCACGTTATTTCGTTCACAAAATCACGAAAAATAACGGAGAGAGGTGAGGCAGCGTCCATCTCCCAAAGCCATAGAACACAATGACACCTGAGTGGCTGAGCATGACCAAACCAACCAATCAACGAATAGTGTTCAATGGATCAGTCAATCAGCAAAATCTAGTGCTACTAAATCAGCCAATCAAACCCAAGCGTTTTAAAAAATTTAAATCCCGGGAAGTGCAACGTCATTAAGGACGATTTAATTATTATAAATAGATAGATAGAGAACCATACGGGGTGTTAGACGGTAACTGCCCAACTACCACTTGAGTGATGGTTGGGATTCTGAGGGCATGTAGTCTATCTCACCTCCCTCCCTGTCCTCTCCTCTGCCCCCTCACTCACTATCCTCCTCTCCTCTCCTCCCTCACTCACTATCCTCACACACACACACACACACACACACTCGACCATGTCTTGTTACTTGGTCAGGTCCAGCTCGTCCACTGAGGACACGTACAGCTGAACACGCCATTAACTTCGGTTCGATAAGCTGTACGTGGTCGATTGCACGTGAAGATATACTGGAGCTATTTAGGCGCTAGGTGTGTGTGTGTGTGTGTGTGTGTGTTTGTGTGTGTGTGTGTGTGTGTGTGTGCTACTCTTATCACCACCACCACTCCTACCACCATCACCACCACCACTCCTACCACCATCACCACCACCACTCCTACCACCATCACCACCATCACTCCTACCACCATCACCACCACCACTCCTACCACCATCACCATAACCCACACCACAATATCACCACCACCCACACAACACACACCACCACCACCACCACCACAAGCCACACCGACATCCAGACAACACACCTCACCACCATCAACACCACACCACCACTACCCTCACCATCACATAACACACCACACCACCATCAACACCACACCACCACTACCCTCACCATCACATAACACACCACACCACCATCAACACCACACCACCACTACCCTCACCATCACATAACACACCACACCACCATCAACACCACACCACCACTACCCTCACATCACCACCACCACACCTCCCCCACCCCCCCACCCAACAACCACCATCACACCATCAAATTGACACATACAAAAATTCCCCCCTCTCGATCGCCCTTCAATACAGTGTTAGGTGTGATATACTCCGCCCTAACACGCCCACTCTGCCTAGCACGCCCGCATAACACAACACGCCCACTCTGCTGCGCACCCTCCGCCCTAGCACGCCCACTCTGCCTAGCACGCTCACTCTGCCTAGCACGCCCACCCCGCCTAGCACGCCCACTCTGCCTAGCACGCCCACTCTGCCTAGCACGCTTCTTCGACCATAACTCACACGCCCCCATTTACATTTTCTCAAAGTGTAGATGACAAAAGATATTTATGAAGAGGGAAGAGTTAGACGAGCTCTTCCTAAGTCAAACCTATGGGGGGTGTTGCTGAGAGAGAGAGAGAGAGAGAGAGATATATATATATATATATATATATATATATATATATATATATATATATATATATATATATATATATATATATATATATATATATATATATATATATATATATATATATATATATATATATCACCTGGACAAGAGACAAAAAAGGGAAGAAAATTAATAAAAACTCCAGGAATGATATGGACAGGTGAGGCAGCGGTAAGTGGGAGGCAGGAGATATAGAGTGGAGGGAAGGAGAGGTGAAGGTAAGGAAACAAGAGAGAACATGAGAGACAGTGGAGAGAAAAAAAAATAAAAGATCTGAAATATAGACAGGAAAGTTATTATGGGTGGTTAGGTTAGGTTAGGTTAGACAGAAAAAAGTAACAGTATTATAATGACCACACACACGCGCACACACACACACACACACACACACACACACACACACACACACATATATATACTAGTAAAACACGAAATACATAAGTCAAGGAACCAAATCATGACATACTGAAGTACACAAACGTCGATTCAAACAATATAATTAATGGAACCTCCAGCATTATCTTAGTAACATGGTTTAACCCTTTGAGGACAATGGTTTAACCCTTTGAGGACTATAGTTTAACCCTTTGAAGAGGAGTGTTTAACCATTTCAGTGCGATGGTTTAACCCTTTAATAACTTATTTAAACCTTGAATGACTGGCCTAACACTTTAATGACTGGTTTAGTCCTTTAGTGACTGGTTTAGCCCTTTAGTGACTGGTTTAACCCTATAATAACTGGTTTAACCCTTTGAGTACTATGGTTCCCTCTTTATAGGACAACTTGTTAACCCTTTGAGGATGATTGTTTAACCCTTTGAGGACGATGATTTAACTCTCCAGGAATCGAAGGGTTAATAGTAAAGGTTTTATGTACAAAGTCTAGGCTAGTACTGACTCCAGTCATCAAGAACTAAAGACACATCTCCCTTCAAGGTAATGTGGCTGCCTTAAGGTGTGGCTGCCTTAAGATGTGGCTGCCTTAAGATGTGGCTGCCTTAAGATGTGGCTGCCCTAAGATGTGGCTGCCCTTCAGAAGATCAATATTTTGCATAACGTCGAAAGAAAAAAAGTATTTCCAGGATTTTTGCCCATGATAGATTATAATAATTCCCTATGTTCAATTTATACCCCACGACACTAGTATGACAGGTACAGATGACGCTGATCAGTCTTCCCCACACCAAATATTTTTTTTTAGCACCTCTCTCATGTAAATTGAAAAAGAACTTCGTATACAAATGAGTTTCACTTTAAGTCATTCATTCAATTCTCATATAACAATTACGATATATACGGAAGATTAATGTGATTATATAACACAATATTTGAAATCACACACACACACACACACACACACACACACACACACACACACACACACATATTTAACCTTGTAATTAAACCTGCGAGGACAGAATAGTATAAACACTAAAACAACCTGGATATAGTCATTACCACATCCCGAACGCAGAAACACGACCCTGATGTAATTCCCGGGAGGCTGGCGGGTCACAGGTCCTCCCTCAGACACCATTTGCTTATTAGGTCTTGGGTTATAAACTGCTTCTACAAGGCTGTCCTTCCCACTACTCTGTGTGTGTGTGTGTGTGTGTGTGTAAATAAATTTTGTAAACTATTCAGAATCGTTAAAATAAAGAAATATACTTGTATGTATGTATGTATGTATGTATGTATGTATGTATGTATGTATGGTCACAATATATCACAAGGAAGTAATAAACAAAATGACCCCTTAGAAGGTTGTATTGATCTTGGCGTCTTCTGTGTTTTTCTCTTGTCATTATTACTTACTGAGAATCGTAGGTCGGTCTGTCTGTCTGTCTGTCTGTCTGAGTTGTTGATAGTCGCCAAGCAACAACTGATGTACTTTCAATAAAAAATAAATAAATCCACACTGTAGTAAAGAAAATATACTATAGGTAAACAAGATGAATTATTTTGACCTTAATGCTACCTGACACACACACACACACACACACACACACACACACACACACACACACACACACACACACACACACCTGTATTTCCTCTTTGTTTATTTCCAAGACGTGATCAAGGGCACTGGCCGGACTATCATAAAATCCGGATAATACCAAACACGGGACCTTTTTAACCGACCATAAACGTATCCGGTGACAGCATACTAGTTACAGTAGGTCCGTCACGTCACATGACTATATATAATAATAATGAAGCCTTTTCGCTTAAACTAACCTAACCTAACCTAACCTAACCTAACCTAACCTAATCTAATCTAACCTAACCTAAACCTAACCTAACAATCCATAGCTTCTGGTTAATCAAGGGGCGGGCAGCCAGTCTGGTTAATGATGCACTCCGGTTAATCACAACGTTTCCTTTAACTAAAAATATAAAATAAGATCCCAGATTCCCGAAAACGGTACACCTAGTCACGGGCGGCTATTATACGGTACACAGTAGTCACGGGCGGCTATTATACGGTACACAGTAGTCACGGGCGGCTATTATACGGTACACAGTAGTCACGGGCGGCTTTATACAGTACACAGTAGTCACGGGCGGCTATTATACGGTACACCTAGTCACGGGCGGGTATTATACGGTACACAGTAGTCACGGGCGGCTATTATACGGTACACAGTAGTCACGGGCGGCTATTATACGGTACACAGTAGTCACGGGCGGCTATTATACGGTACACAGTAGTCACGGGCGGCTATTATACGGTACATGGCGTTAGTCACGGGCGGCTAATATACGGGTACACCTAGTCACGGGCGGGTATTATACGGCATATAGTAGTCATGGCGGCTATTATACGGTACACAGTGGTCACGGGCGGCTAATATACGGTAGACGGTAGTTCACGGGCGGCTAATATACGGTACACAGTAGTCACGGGCGGTTATTATACGGTACACAGTAGTCACGGGCGGCGAATATACGGTACACAGTAGTCACGGGCGGCTAATATACGGCACACCCAGTCACGGGCGGGGATTATACGGCGCTACGCAGTCACGGGCGGCTATTATACGGTACACACCCAGTCACGGCGGTATTATACGGTACATAATAGTCATGGCGGCTATTATACGGTACACAGTAGTCACGGGCGGCTAATATACGGCAAGCACAGTAGTCACGGGCGGCGTTATACGGTACCATGGTAGTCACGGTATGGCGCTGGTACTCAGTCACGGGCGGCTAATATACGTACACAGTAGTCACGGGCGGCTAATATACGGTACACAGTAGTCACGGGCGGCTATTATACGGTACACCTAGTCACGGGCGGGTATTATACGGTACACAGTAGTCACGGGCGGCTATTATACGGTACACAGTAGTCACGGGCGGTTATATACGGTACACAGTAGTCACGGGCGGCTATTATACGGTACACAGTAGTCACGGGCGGCTATTATACGGTACACCTAGTCACGGGCGGGTATTATACGGTACACAACATCACGGGGCTCATAAAGGAAATAAAAGTGAATCTTCAAAATATATGTTGTGCTCACGTAGGTACTGGAGAGAGAGAGAGAGAGAGAGAGAGAGAGAGAGAGAGAGAGAGAGAGAGTCCAATTCCCCCTTCGGTGATAAACTCATTTGTATCCTCTGCTCATTAAAGATGGAGAACCTCTTAAAAATATTCAAGTTTGTGTTATCTTTTGCTCTCGGTTGGTTTAAGTAAGCTTCCCCTGACAGAGTTCAGCATAATCAAGCTTATTCAGGCAATTAATATGTTTACACTAATCACACACGTATCCAACCAGCTGTTAGGTCATTAATGAACGGCTAAAGTCACTGTAGTGGATAATAATCTCGTCAACATTATGTCTCCTTAACGTAACAAGTAATTATCAATGTTACTCACAACAATATGATACTGATATTAATTCCATATAGTTAGGTGTAATATCAAGATGTTTCATTCATATCGTTCTGCCTATTTTTGTAAACATAAAAAAAAAGACAAATTTGGGTTAGTTTTGGTATTGTGAAGCTTCAACAGGTGAGTGAGTTAGTATTACAGTGTGGATCAATATACCTGTAATTACATATCTACCTGTTGTGTTATTATTATTTTAGCTTATATACCTGTAATTCCTCTTACCTGCTTCATAACGTGTCATAAGGTTGGTTCTGAATGTAAAGTATTAGAATCTGGTGTTAAGAATTATAACAACATCTACAATGGTGGTATTTTTAAACTGAAGGTAGAAATACAAGAATAAATTCGATGTTGCTAAGACATGAATCAGAAGTTTAATGAAAGTTGTTAGTCTAGAGCCTTAAAAATATGTCTTCCTCATCGTATTATCTCAGTATTTATGTTTCGCCTATTCTATCCGACAATGAAAATGATCGTTGCGTATTTGCTTATTTGTTAAGCCGATCGTGTTGCATCGTCCAGGCGCGGTTCACAATGACATTATATTTTGCATTTTACTGAAGGCGTTTCGTTCTGCGTTTCCAAGTTTAAATTTCCTATTTCACCGAGTTTCTGATATTCAAACGCGGGTGTGTATGGCCGTAGAATTGAACAGTAAAACTTTAATTTTTATGTCACTCAGTGATGGAATGAAGGGGGAAGTACTGTATGTGTCAGGGAGTGTTACCTATATTCGTATGACTATATATATATATTATTGTGTGTGTGGCTCTCTCTCTCTCTCTCTCTCTCTCTCTCTCTCTCTCTCTCTCTCTCTCCCTTATACACACAAGACAAAGTGGATATCTTAGGAAGTTCCCCGACACATAAGGAAGAAGGACCAAGAGACCCTGTCAAAAGAACCATTACAATGGCAGGTTGGAGGTAGGGCCGGCAAGGTCAACACTCCACCATTACCTCTCCACCAACCCTAGCAGTCTCAGAGGGGCACTCACACCACGTCCAACAATTGGTTACACTCAAGGGGCCTCGTTATAGAGGACCTTAAGATTTTCGACCATTCGAAAAAGTTCTATAAAACATGAAATATCCTGTAATCCTTTGCCTTAAAGTCTCAGGAATCAAAAAAGATGAGAACGTGGAATTGAATAAAAAGAAACTTATTCAAATGTGATGGTGTGACGTCGTAAGCCTTCACCTCACCTGGGAGGCCTCCTGTATATCCATAATCGATAGGTACAAGGCCGGAGGAGGTAATGTGCTAATGCTCCTAACAAGTGTACCTGTAAGACCTCTTGGCACAGATGTTTTAACACCTAGAAATGATCCTCACCACCTGATGGGTCTGGAGGAATTACCTAATCGATAACAACGCTCTTTATCGGAACACTCAGATGGAGCTAGTTGCTCTGGGTATCTGGAAAGACCTACAGGAATTCTAGGGTCAGGTTGGAACACAATGCTAGAGCACCATAGAGAAACTACAATAATGAAGGCGGATGAAAAAATTATTAAGATCAGAAATAGACAATTCTTTCTTCTCTGGGTAACTCGTAGTCAAGTGACAAGAGGTGAAGCTAATGATTCAGCCACGCCCCTGGGTCAGCGTTTAAAAAAAATTTCTCTCTCTCTCTCTCTCTCTCTCTCTCTCTCTCTCTCTTCGGATACAAACATTCAGGTGTATGTGTGTGTATGTGTGTGTGTGTGTGTGTGTGTGTGTGTGTGTGTGTGTGTGTGTGTGTGTGTGTGTGTTTACGTAAGGGACTAAAATATGAAGAATTATCAAACTAATGAAAATAAAATCCCCTCATCTTTTTAATCAGTTATATACCTTTAAACAGACTTCATAAACACCTGTCTCTCTAGGCCTCTTTAATCTTTATCACAAGTTACTGTATCTATTATCTTTACACACCCTCCCCTAAACCTTCCCAGGAACCCTAACAACACATCTTGATTTAATGACGGAACCACAAAGTCAACGTCGTAACACTCCATCATGTGTGTTGGGTTACTAGTCACAACAGTATAGGGAGGCTTATATTATCTTGAATCGGCTGCTTGTCCAATTAACCAGTCCGTTCACACATATTTATATTTGGGTTTTAAGTAACGAAACCCAAACGGTAGTTCCTTTGTTTTATTATAAAAGGTTGTAGATATAATTCCTGAGTGTATATCAACCGTAAGTCTCACTGTCTAGGAGTGAATGAGAAAGGGACGGCGTTTATGTATGATAAACGTTTGGTCACGTCCTTTCGATATGAGTTGAGGTGAGCTACTGAAGCTTAGGGGCATCGCAGTGCGTGCTTACAGATATGCTGAGCTATGGGTCTCGCCCTCTTGGGTAAGTTGCCCGCTCACGTGTCAATCTCATGTCTTACTCATAGACAGTGGAAAGTTACAGGGTGGTGAATCTGAATATAATATCAGATGTATTGACCCATTTATATAATACGTTCTGTTGATGAGACAGGGGCCTATTACATCGCTCGGTCACCTACCAGCCGAGCTCCGTGAGGCCTAAATAACTCACAGAGTAC
Source organism: Homarus americanus (assembly GCF_018991925.1). NCBI lineage: Eukaryota > Metazoa > Arthropoda > Malacostraca > Decapoda > Nephropidae > Homarus > Homarus americanus. The sequence continues at coordinate 13,642 of NW_024721445.1, read as the reverse complement.
AGTACATCCTAGACAACCCTAACCATGTTATAAACAGATATGTAGACACTAAGCTGGGGAAATTACTGTAGGGGTATTCTCTACTACAGGGGACCTAGACTTTTGTGTCGTACGGGTTAGTATGTTATGAACAATGTTGAATTTGGATGATACTGCCCGGTAATAACAGAACAGGAACATTATTGCCAGAATTAACAGAATAGAGGGAATCGTAAGACTTGGTAGTGCAAATTCCCGTGACAGGTAAAATGGCAAGTTATTATTCAAATCAGCAAAATGTGTCTCGTTCAAGAAAGCTAACACTTTTAATTTCTCTGATACTATTTGAATATCCTTGATAGTGAAATTCATTATAGGAAGTGGAATTAAAGCAGACTTGAGTTTTCGATTTAACGCAAAATGCTGATGAGTAGGCAAGGTCCGTAATGTACTACAAGTGATTTCACAGTAATCAGGAGCCTTGTAATGCCCTTTCACAACTAGCTGCTTAACACCATTTTGGCATTTTAAAATTACAGTAGTGAGATTTGGAAAGAACAAATACTGCACATTGTGAAGGTGAGCGTGGAACACAGTCTTTAGACTAACTGGCCTATAACTGCATTGCGCTAACGCTGTGCGTACATTTGGTTGTATGACTGCCAATTCACATATTCCATCTGCAGCAGGAATAAATGCAAACAATGTAGGCTGGACATACGTGTAGGTGTAGATAAGACGACTTACACCGTGACAGTACCTCAGAATCCTCTATTGATAACAATGAATATTCTTCATCTACTAAGAAAAGTTCTTTAGGCCTATCTAGGGTATACAGTGTGTCGTTCACAAACCAGGGGAAGGGTTCTAAATGCCATGCATTAAACTCATGTTGCCCTCGCATAGGAATGTGGATCAGAATTGCATTGTGCGTGAGGGTTGACTCCAACAGTGGGTAATGATATTGAACCTCATTGTCATTGAAAATAGGAGTTAAATGATACTGCAACTTGGCTATTTTTAAAGCTTCAAGAAGCGTCTGCACAGGCACAAGCTTCGCGTCCACACGTCCTATCCCGGCATCTACAATGCTGTCTATTAGTTCATTTTTAGAGGTTACAATTTTATGAACTGAAATTTCAGCAGCATGCAAATATTCTGTGAAGTAAAGGAGCCATTCTAACGTCGGAATTGCTTTCTGTAACCTAGTAACAATCCTCGAAACTTGGTTAGACTCCATTATGATTGCATTAACCTTTGATTCTAGAGCAGTAATCGCGTGAAAGGTTTGAGAAATAACGCGATTCTGTTGAGATACAGCCTGAACGACAACGTTCATTCGGTCCCCCAGTTTAGCTACATCATCGGCCGTTGCCGTGCCAAACAAGGCGCTTTGGATGAGACCCACAAAATTAAAGAGACCCCTTTTTCGTCGTGCCTGAGAATGCACTTGTTGAGCAAGATCCGCTTGAGATGCAGGTAGATTTTTCCCAACATCAACTAGAAACTCGCGAAGGTTCTGGAGACGAAAGTGTAGAAGGTCTATAGTTTGTGAAACTATTGTCGAATTCTTCGAAGCTGTGCTGAGACTATGAAGGATGTCCAATGCTGATTGTAGTTGGCCGTCGACGTTTTCCATCTGACGCGGAAGTTGGAGTAGTGGCTGTAGTTCATACTTGATGTTCACCACGTCCTCAGCTATGAGAACGCGTCCGAGAGGTGCCACCAGTGCACCTGGTTTGAGGACTAATGTGGACATTTTCGTCAACACAACGGTGCCACAACAGAGTAGAAGCAAGACACTGACGATCCCAGCCATTCTGTAAGGAATTACAAACGAGTTAACGTCTACTCGCAGAACGTAGTTTCATACAATAGTCATTTGGGACATTCTGCTTCTGAACAGTCTGTAAGGATGTATCAATCACATTATCATCAACTGGAGGTAAGACATTTATCTGGGTCTTCTTCAGACGATCCGCGTGCACGACATCTGCGATCTGTGCATTAGGCTTCCATATTTTGAATTTGTTGCCTGCTTCTTTTGAGATTATGCGGAATGGACCAGAAAATTTCGCCGAAAGTTTGGAGTTCCTTTCAGGTTCCTGTAACATAACAGCGTCCCCAACGTTCAGTGCGATAGGTTTAGCATGTTTATGTTGTTTGATGATCATTTCGGCGCGTGACGCCGCTAGCTGTGATCGTACTTGGTTATGAATTTCTGTAAAGACATGAATTTGTTTTGCCGCAAAATCATCCGTATTATATACCGGGTATGGCGCCTCTGTAAGGATGTCGTAAGGCAGACGTTTATCTGTGCCATAGACAATATAGTAGGGTGTTTTGCCCGTAGAGCTATTAACTGACCCATTAATCGACGCTGCAACCTGCGGTAACCAATCCTCCCATGCGTATTGAAAACCACTAACAATTGGGCGCAGTATTTCTAGGATTTTACGATTGGTTCTTTCAACAAGGCCATTAGCCTGTGGATGATAAGCTGTCACAAAAGTTTGTTTAATTCCATATTGTAAACATATATGCTCTATTAGCTCATTCTTGAACTCTGTTCCATTATCAGAGAGTAGAACTTTAGGCGTAGTATATGGACATATGAGATTCATCACTAATGCATAGGCTACTGCTTCGGCCGTTTTGCTTTTTAGTGGGACCAAGACCACGAACCTGGAAAAATGATCCACACACACTAAGACGTATCCTGATCCCTGATGACTCATTGGGAGTTGTAACAAGTCAACAGCGACTGTGTCAAACGGACGGTCTGGTGTAGGATATTGTAGAATCGGGGCAGGTGATCCTGTCGATCTTTTATGTTGAGCACATGCCAAACAATTAGCTATGTGTAATTCTATGTCTTTCTTCATAGTGTTCCAGAAATACTTCTTTCGTAAATCCGCTAAGCATTTATCACGACCTTGGTGACCTGCTTGTGGGACATCGTGGAACAATGTCATTACTGCTTTGCACAACGTGTCAGGTACGACTATTTGAGACACATTACCCTCAGGAGATTTTCTCGTCCTATTGAGTATGTTATGTCGTAATTCAGACTGACTTAAGGGAAGAAATAACTTGGGGAGTTTAACATCCTCGCCCGATTCGAGAGCAAAAATAACAGCTGACCAATATGGGTCGCGTCGTTGCTCATCTTCCAGCTGCGAAAGAGTGAATGTTGATACAGGCATAACTGGTGCTATATTTCTTGACAGAGCGTCGGCGACAACATTCGCCCTCCCAGGTAAATACCTAAATTCGGGGTCAAACTCTTGAATTGTCAGATACCAGCGTGCTAATCTGCCTGATAAGTTTCTGCCATGGAACAGTTCGGTGACTGCCGCATGATCAGTAAAAACAGTTATCTTGTAGCCAAAGATAATGTCCTTGAACTTCTTAAGTGCCCACACAACGGCTAACGTTTCTAAATGCGTCGCCGAATAACGTGTTTCAGCATCGATTAGTTTGCGACTTGCAAATGCTATCACTCTAAACTTCCCACGCGTGTCCTCTTGCATGAGCACTGCTCCGACTCCAATTCCGGGAGCGTCAGTACAGAGAGTGAAAGGTTGAGTGTAGTCTGGGAATGCTAGAACCGGGGCATTGGTTAGCGCTGTCTTCAATGCCGTAATACTTTCCTCGTGTTCAGCATCCTATATAAACACTGCATCTTTTTTTGAGCAACCTCGTTCGGGGCGATGCTAATGTTGCATAGTCCTTGATAAAGGAACGATTATAACCAGATAATCCGAGAAGGCTACGCACATGATCATTTGAGGTAGGACGCGGGAACTGAGATACAGCTTTGACTTTATCATTAACTGTGTGTATGCCCTCACCGTCGACTACATGACCAAGGAAATGGATTCTGGATTTTAAAAACTCGCACTTTGAGAGTTTTATTTTGAGTCCTGCTGTGGAAAGTTTGGCCAAAACTTCACGCAGTTTTATCAGATGGGAATCGGCGTCCTTACTGACTACTATTAGATCATCCAAATAAGCGCAGACTGTGTTACCAATTAGTCCGGCAAACAGGGTGTTGATCATTCTTTGAAATGTTAGTGGGGCATTTCTGAGACCAAATGGCATTCGTAGAAACTCAGTGGCCTAGAGGCGTGCTAAATGCCGTGATTTCTCGTGATTTTTCATCGAGTGGTATTTGCCAATACCCACTAAGCAAATCTAAGTTGCTAAATACCGCATTATCCTTGCCTAAGGATTGCAATATGTTACTCAAGATAGGCATTGGGTACCTATCAGGGATTGTTTGATTATTTACGCGCCTGAAATCTATGACAGGGCGCCATCCACCATCCTTTTTCGGGACGAGGAGTAATGGGCTATTAAAGGGGGATTTTGAGTGTCTAATGACATTCTCATCTAACATACCCTGTACCATATCTTGCACTACAGCGCGCTGGCTATGAGGTAGTCTATAAGCTGGTACGTAAATAGGGTTGGTTCCTTCCTTTAACGCTATATGAGGGGATGTTAAATCTGTCTGACCTAGCGTTTCCCCTGGCAAGGCTACTATCTGTAGTCGGCAAGCAGCTCTAACAGGCGTGTCTTGCCCTGAGGATGATCGATCACCTTAACATGTGGTGCTATTTGATCTATCCTGGCCAGTCGAGTCTGTTGGCAATTCGCAACAATACCTCGAATTAGGAATTTATTTGGTTGCACTTCGACCTTGTTGTGATATCTATAAAATCACACACATAACATCCTTTCTTTAATTTCTTGATAATGTGAAATTGCTCCCGCAATCCCGTAGACTTGTGTGTGTGTGTGTCTCACAGCAGACACAGCTGATTCCAAGGTCCGGTGATTGGGTCAATGCTCACAAAAATCCTGAGTACAGCAAACCGCCGCTAATTGTTACACAACGTCATCCACAACACCATACCTCAGAATGCTGAGACCATCTCTCAGACCGGATGTGTCATCATCACTAGGGTGGGTGCTGGGCGCTGGTAACTGGGGGTTGTTTACGCCATACGAAAGAATTTTGTTGACAGGATGTTGATTGATGAGCAGTCACAACAACTGCAGTCACGTCCTGTCACACCCTGGGCAGTGAACGAATCATTTGCAGAAACTAATGTTCACTTTAGCTCACAGGATTTTTGCGTTGGTGAATTCCTCATTCTGGTAATGGAGAGTACTCTTCAACATTGCAGGTACTATCTTCCAACTCTTGCTGCTGTAATCACGCTGGGAAGGTGTGTGGTTGAGGTCGAGAGATATCTCTGATGCATGATCCGCCTTCCTCTTAATAGGATTGGTAGACAACACTTTCGTCCTAGCGGTGAGCATAGGTTCAGAATGACTCATTGCTGTGTAGGAAACACCTTTAAACGTAACACTATTATTACGTGGATGAACATCTATCATGTTCTTTCGAAGAGTTGGTAGACCAAGTAACCCGTCAGCTGGCAAATTGAACTGCTGAACTATATAAAAGTCCGCGTAGAAGGGCGTACCACGTCTTGAGAATCTGAGTGGTAACGTCACCATTCCTTTGATGCTCAGCTGAGTACCTGAAACTCCTTCGAGCTCAGCGTTACTAGGCCTCCATTTGAATTTGCGGTGAGGGAATTTACGTTGTAACTCGTGATATGATGTCAAGGCCAATACATTAGCGCAAGCACCTGTGTCTATATCAAGAGCCAATCTGGTATTATCCACTCTCACCGGTACTGACAACACTTCCACTTTTCTAAGCGCCGCTATAGAAGTGTTGTAAGGAGGGGCGGGAATTTCCCTATCTATCCCTCTCCTTGGTGTAGTGTGCGCTGGTCTTCCCCCGATGACTTGTCCTGGGGACGTTTCTGCTTGCGCCTATACGACACCTCCGTTTCACTTAGGTCCACTCCCCTAGCTTTTATTAGTATATCGCACTCATGTGAACTATGAGATGTCGATTTGTGAAGAGCGCACCATTTGCGCGCTGTCTGGGTAGGAGGAGGAGGTGCTGCTTTAGCTACCTCTCTGTTTGACCTTGAGAATGGCTTTGCACCGGGTGTGGCTTTATTTGCACTATTACCTCGGAGCTGAAAACAATCTTCCATTACGTGGCCACGTTTATTACAATGTGCGCATCGTAACGATGTTTTCTGTTTATATGTTAGGCGGGGAGGAGCGATCGGAGCTAAGTGTGTCGCGTAAGGAGTCTGAGAGTGAGGCATCTGTGGCATCTGTGACGGCTGGCCCAGCTGTGACCTACCCCCAATAATCCCAATTAGCGTTCGCTTGAACTTTTCATAGTCAGGGCTTTGTAAACCAAACGCATTTAAACGACTGCCTGCATAGGAACCCTGCGTTATATGGGAACGTACATATGCTTTCTTATCTTCGTCAGTCGTTATGTGACTATTGCGCACGCTATCTTCACATGCACGAATAAAATGTGCGACCCTATAATCGTCTTGTCCCGTGAAATTTCGAACATTCGCCGCGCTGCATGATATTAATAACAGTATCAGCTGTAGGTGTGTTAGTAGGGTGTGAGGGTTAGAAGATGCCATTTTAGTGTTATTAAGCGAATTAGTATTCTTACTCTTAACAGAAGGCTGGGTTAATAAGGTTGTTACCGATTTAGCAACAGACACACTATCACCTGTAACAGGGGTAACTGCTTTAGTATACTTAGGTGAGGTACTATAGTGATTACCAGACCGTAGGGTACGACGGTTTAAGTCGTCAAATGATTCGTCTATAACTTTCTCACTACTTCCTACCGACTCATTTAACTGTGTTCCATACTCAAAATCTATGTCAGTCTGGGCTTGATCATTGATGAGTTGGTTATCAGCAAATAGTTGCGCTAGGCGTTCGATTTCATCTACATTAGACATGGGAAACTTAGAAATTATCTATTAGCCCCCTTGGGTCAATGAATACTTAACAGTAAGTAGATCACTTGCCTCTCATTTACAAGACAAATGAATATTAATTGTAGTTAATTTTTAAACTATCAATAAGAAGACAGACACTTACAAACTACTGTAAATTATAGGATTTCAATACATTAATCTTACATTCGACACTTTATCATTGAAATAATCCTATCCGACGAACCTATCGGTGTGAAGATATCTCTCGAACGTGTTCATGTGTGTAAAACTATGTAATTTAAATACCTATTTATACAGAGTACGTCTGTATAGAAAATGTGTGATCCTTCAAGAGTTCTGAGTGGAGTGTGGGTGTTGCCTCTTCCTAGGATGCGTGCGCTGCTGCTGGTTTCCTTGGCAACGAGATGACGCTTCTGCTTTGGTGAGAGACGAGTCCACTTGATTTAGGTGAGTTCCTCCTCCGGCGATCAGAAAACTGATGATTGGTTATCACACTGGTGGTTCGCTGGCGAAAACTGCCGTGTGCCAATTCTTTCACAGTCCACGTATATATGGAGATCTGTATGATGACACCGGAATTCGTAATTCGCGCTGACGACACAACAATACTGCTCAGCTGCTAGTGAAATACCAATTGAATTCCAGGTTACGAAACTGTTGTTCAACACTGCAACACTGTAATGTCTAGGGAATGCTGAGTGGAGTCTATCTCAACCGGCTCAATCTGGATATGTACCAACAGGCTGTAATATTTGTATATTACGAATTCTGCACGTATTTGTATGTGACAGAGATAAGGAGCGCTCACTACATATCGTCTCAATACGGGATATAGTTTTAAACACTCGGATTATGTAACGCGTCACTGCTGTGTGGTTTCTTGTTTTTCACAAGACACAGACGGATGATACGACTACCAGTTTGAAGAATCCGTACACACCGCTTGCCACCTATATGAATCGGCTGCTTGTCCAATTAACCAGTCCGTTCACACATATTTATATTTGGGTTTTAAGTAACGAAACCCAAACGGTAGTTCCTTTGTTTTATTATAAAAGGTTGTATATATAATTCCTGAGTGTATATCAACCGTAAGTCTCACTGTCTAGGAGTGAATGAGAAAGGGACGGCGTTTATGTATGATAAACGTTTGGTCACGTCCTTTCGATATGAGTTGAGGTGAGCTACTGAAGCTTAGGGGCATCGCAGTGCGTGCTTACAGATATGCTGAGCTATGGGTCTCGCCCTCTTGGGTAAGTTGCCCGCTCACGTGTCAATCTCATGTCTTACTCATAGACAGTGGAAAGTTACAGGGTGGTGAATCTGAATATAATATCAGATGTATTGACCCATTTATATAATACGTTCTGTTGATGAGACAGGGGCCTATTACAATCTTCCCAGCGTGTGTTGGCCTCTCACTCTAAAATACTTCTCAACTGTACTGAGACTAATACCAGCTTTATTAATAATTCTAAATGGTATATGGATTTAAGTTTTCTTATTTTTTACGGACAATTTGATCAGAAATATGTCAAAGGGTTTAACAGTGTGCTATAGTCACCACAGACCACCTACACTACCTGTTGTTTCCAGGAATATCTATAAGGTGTCAGTGTATACAAACCCATTCCTTCCCTGTTGCTGCTGTGAAGAATTAAGTCGAGAAAACAAGAACGAGGGAAAAACCTCCAACGTAATATAATATCGTGTCCTGTCCTTCCCGATTCTGAATACTCTCCCGATTTCAATTCCAATAGTTTCGTAACCAAATAACCGATAACTGCGCCCGACTGAGTTGTCAACATCTTAGAATGGAAAGCTGAATTTCTCCTCTATCATGACCAATAATAGATCCATTCGTGGCCCTTGTCCCTCACGTAGGAAGGGTCAGTGATCGGGTCTCTCTCGCGTCCCCACAACACGACAATACGCGGTTATCGGCACACAAGGAGGAGTTTACCGGCACAATTCTTCGTCTCTTTATCAGGGAATAAGGGGGAAGCGGTCAGCTGGGAAAAAAAATCCTTTATGTTTTATCGACTTGGGGGCATTATTGGAGAGAGAGAGAGAGAGAGAGAGAGAGAGAGAGAGAGAGAGAGAGAGAGAGAGAGAGAGAGCTGAGTCGTTTCTCTTTTGTCGTGCTTATCATCCCCCCCCCCCCAGGGTATATATATAGTGGTGGAAGGCGGAGGCGGTTGCTGTTGTGTGTGTGTGTGTGTTGTCAGTTGTGGTGGGTGGCGGAGGTTGTGTTTATGTGTTGTCAGTAGGTTGTCAGTTGTTGTTGGTCGTGGTGGTGGTGGTAGTGGCGATAGTGATGGTGGTGGTGGATGATGGAGCCGTTGATAAATATAATGGTGACACTGTCGCTGCTACCTTTAAAAAAAAAAGAATAAGAAAAGCAAGGAAAGGAAAACGTAACATAAAGTGGAAATAAAAACAAAATCAAGAATAAGAAATAAGAAATAAAGGAAATTATCGCTTTACAGTAAATGAACGACCAGTGTAAAGGCGGAAAAAGAGGTAGAACTGCGTGTTGGTATAACGCCGCTGTAAGCCACCAGACACCAACGGTCACGCAGTCTAGACAGTGGTCACACCCCCCTCCCCTCTCCTCCTCCTCCTCCTTCAGGATTTCCTCACTTATAACAGTAGCACCTTCTGTAGATTTCATTTATACACAACACCCGCCATGACGTCACACATGTAAACAAACCTTCCCTCCTGTTGTGGTTTGTATTATGTTAGTGACGTAATAACCCGCCATGACGTCACAAACATCCTCTCCCGCTGTGGCTTTTGCATATTAATGACGTAATAACCCATGACGTCACACATGTAAATAGATCGTCCTTCAGTCAGACATCATCTTCAAGGACCACCTCAAGCACCTGACTCTCAAGATTCAAGACCACAATGCACCTGATTTTCAAGATTTTCAAGGAATTTCAAGCAACTTATTTAGAAGACCATACACAGGTAAAGTATTTTCTTGTTGATTAGTTCCACATATACATACATACATACACACAAATACATGCATGCATACATACATACATACTGTACATACATACATACAAATACAAGCATACATACATACATTACACGAAAGCGCTTGGTTACTTCGTGTTTTCTTTTTCCTTGTGGTTATCAGCATATACATATATACATACACAAATACGTACATACATACATACATACATATACATACACACAAACAAATACATACATACATACACAACATGCGTGTATACACTTCACTAGAGTTACGGTATCATCCCAAAATAACGATAAGGCCGAAAGAAGCAATCTATAGAGAGAAATTTCCAACCTTATGAGTACCCCGTGTGCCCCCCCCCCCCCACAGGTGATGTACTGACTAAGTTATTTTACCAGTCTAGGCTTTACCTACAGTACACTCTATACCAAACAACACACCTGGTCTTTTCTGAGGAATTTCTAGCTTACTATGATCAAGTTAATAAAACAAAAATAAGCATCTTTCTCGAGTTGTACCTTGAGGCATGATACCGGTAGCTCCTCGTAGGGTTGTCAGTCGCTTCTTGTCTCTCTCTCGGGATACGTACACCAAGATATTTTATTGTGATAAACTGTGTAAGAATGAAACCTAACTGGGCACAGAAGACAAGGCCAGTTGAGGGAGCCTTACACGTACACTGGAGGATTAACAGTGAGCTGGAGGGGGCGACGTGTGAGGTGGTGGTGGTGGTGCATTGTCCAACTCAGGTAAAAAATGTGTCTTCGTCATTTTCAGTATTTTTCTTGGTTGTGCTCATCAATACTCACGGTGGGGGGAGGGGAGGCGAACACTCTGTAGTGTGACCGGGAGTGAGTGACGACACCACCTCACACACACACACAGGTATAGTAAAATCGATCCTAGGAAGTTGATGACTCATTAGCATAAGAAGGAGGTATTTTATCCAGGGTCATACATACATGTAGAGAACACTCTGTGGTATGTGTGGGGTAACATGAAGAAGGGTCAGGCCACCAGCAGCCTTGGCGCGCCTCGGACAGTGTAAACAACTCACCTTGCACCGACCTTCAAGAAGTTTGCGTCGCCGTCCAAGATAGATTTTCAACCAAGTCTATTTTCCCCTGCTTCTATTATCTCAGCCGCCATTAATCATGACAAGTCAAGGTAAAAGCTCCACTTCCACTTTACTTCTGTTTCCCGCATTATGAGTCTTTCCTACTGACGATACCTCAATTTTTTTTTTCCGTGAGAGAGAACCAGTCACGACACCGTTACCAAAGCGACCGTCAATCAAACAACTGAGAATGGAAAGTTAATCCATCATACGTGTTAAAAGTCAGTTTTTATCACAATCAATCGCCTAGTTGATTAAAACGTTCGTGTAATTTAAGCTTAATAAGTGTCAGGTTTACCTCAGGACACGTTTATCTGGTGGACATGACGAGTTTTTATCTGCAACATGGTATAGGACAGGATGTTGCCTTGAGTGCCTCGACCAGGTGACACAGTCTTATCTCGCTTGGAATGTTACTAGTCTTTGTTGTGATGGTAAAACATGGCTTAAGTCACTCGCCGCAAGATGCCACAAACAAGACCTAACTTTACATTTATATCTATTTCACAATCCTCTAAACTCGTCTGCGTTAAGTGAGAGACATTTATTTATTTATTTCAATTGTCTTTTATTTAACAATTCTGAATAAAAACTTCCACACGTAATGTTATCTCCACATATACACCGTAAACATAAGCGAATGACCCAGATTTTAAATGGTTATATTATTTAAATCTGGAAATGCTTTTTGGACGACCCTGTGTATAAAAACCACTAACCAAACCCTCACACACAGTACCTCTACACCTACCAACACCTGCCCCGGACATTAATTAACAAATCTAATGAACCTTATATGCCCAGTCGCCTGCACTTATACCTAGTACAGTTACTGGTGTGTTTTGTGAGATGTGGCAACTCTGTGTTCGTTTATGTCTAGCATCCTTAGTCTGAACGCTATTACGAGGTCCCTTAGAGCCATTCCGGGAGTTTTAATACCATGTAAGCAAACACAGAGGTGCCACATTTCACAAAACACACCAACCACTGTGCCATGTATAAGTGTAGGCGAGTGTACCTGGTCAATGCTGTTTACTATCAACGACCGAACGTATACAAATCCGAATGTCGTACGAGAGTTGAAAGTTATCGTTATTTCCACCACTCTAAAGAACACCAGTTAAACTTCTTATCCATGGTGAGCTTATGCTTGGCTTATTAAAGATCCTAATGATGTTTCCTATTATGTATCCTAGTATCCTACACCGTATTAAGTAAAAAAAAAAAGGACTTGCTTAGGTTTTCCCCGTGTTTGGAGAAGCAATGTCAACGGGTCACACCATCCTCGTGCTGTTACAGTGGCGCAATGAGGATCACGGTTTATATACACGACCCACACATCACAACACACGCGTCAGTTCGTCCCTGTCAATATCCCCCCCCCCCACTTTTGAAACGCTTAACCCCTTGAGTACTGTAACAAGCCAGAGTACAGTGTTATTGTACTCAAGGGAATTAACCAATTAACCATCGTATTTTAGGGGATAAAATATTGTACTTGAGGGGTTAGTTAAGTCGTTGTACTCATGGGTAAAAATATCTTACTCTATTGGGGGATTTATAGTACTCAGGGGGAAGATACGTACTCAAGGGGAAGATGCGTACTCAAGGGGAAGATACGTACTCAAGGGGAAGATAGATACGTACTCAAGGGGAAGATATGTACTCAAGGGGATTAATATTGATTCTAGCCAGCCTTCACCACCTCCACTATGACAATATGTTACTAATTTATGAATGTAAATAAAAGACATTAGTGAACAACGAATATAATGTATTGTTGTTATTGACAGTAAGTAAACACACACCCCAACCACACGAAGAACGTGGTTTAAGGGACGTGGTTTAAGGGACGTGGTTTACGGGCCGTGGTTTAAGGGACGTGGTTTACGGGCGTGGTTTAAGGGACGTGGTTTACGGATGTGGTTTATGGGCGTGGTTTACGGGCGTGGTTTACGGGCGTGGTTTACGGGCGTGGTTTAAGGGACGTGGTTTACGGATGTGGTTTACGGGCGTGGTTTACGGGCGTGGTTTACGGGCGTGGTTGAGTAAAGACAGCTAGCAGGTGGTAGTAGTAAATGAGTAGATAGTAATTATGGTTCCTCTATGGTATAATTTTGTCTAAAAACATTCAATTTTGTGCACTGATCCACTAATACCTAACCTAACCTAAACTAAACTTAACTTAACCTAACCTAACCTAAGCCGAGCTGCGTAATGTTCACAAAATGACATCCGCCATCACCTTGTAGTTCTCGCCATGGCCACCAAGAGTCAATGACCTCTGGGGTACAGAACACACACACACACACACACACACACAACCTCAGTACATTTTGACAACTTTTATAAACTGGTTAAGGGGCCATTAGGTTAGTAGGTAGGGATGTCTGTCTGTCTGTCTATGGCTGTCTGTCTATGGCTGTCTGTCTGTAACCCCGCACTCTAACTCATGAAACTCAGGTAAGATACAGCTAACGAGTCCTTGAAATATCTCTCAACTCTCACCTGTATCTCACCCCCCCTCCTCTCCCTACTACCCCCTCCTCTTTCTCTTCCACTCCCCCTCCTCTCTCACCCCCCCTCCTCTCCCTACTACCCCCTCCTCTTTCTCTTCCACTCCCCCTCCTCTGCTCACCCCCCTCCTCTCCCTACTACCCCCTCCCCTTTCTCTTC
>NW_024721444.1:0-3347 GCF_018991925.1 Homarus americanus | reverse complement strand
GTTACGTATTGCTGATTCGTCAGGCAAGACGGAACATGGCGGACACGTGGTCAGTTCAGGCCCAAACCCTTCACCGCTTCCTCTGGGTGGCTGCAAGGGTTTAAGAAGAGAACAAGATCACCAGCATTAACATTGGTGGTGAAGGAGCGAGTGCTGACCATGTTGCGGCTAGTGACTTTCCTTATTCTTACGTGACATTATGGAGGAAGGACAGTACACCGACGACCAGGTGTTCAGCATGGATGAATCTGGTCTTGTTTTGGAAAAAGCTACCTACCAAGACCTTCGTTGTTAAGTCTGCCAGCAAGTGTCAGGGCAGGAAGTTGCAAAAGGAGCGCATCACAGTCCTGCTCACCACCAATGCCTCCAGTTCCTGTAAGTCTGTTATCGGTGATCCACACAGCCCGCAAGCCGCACGCTTACAAGAACATGGACATGACCAAGCTAAATGTCCACTGGCTAACCACACGTAAGGCGTGGATGTTCACAGCTCTGTCCCTCTCCTGGTTTGACGACTGCTTGTTCCCCGACGTGAAGAAGTTCTGTGAGCAACAGAATGTTCCATTCAACATTTTGTTGCTGCGACAACGCACCAGGACACTTCCGCCCCTACTGCTGGATCGTCACCCCAACGTAAAGTGGTCTTCCTTCCTCCCAACACTACGTTGTTATCCAGCCCATGGACGAGGAGTTGATATGCAACGTTAAGGCTGTAATTCTCTACAAAGAAGCTTAAGCTCATGAACGACTGTACCAACACCAAGGATGATGCGTAACCTAGGTGACACCGATAGCGGAGAGCGATGACTACGAGGAACAAATTGGCGGACTCAAAGTTCGCGTCAAACAGTTTTGAAGAAATTTAACGAAACAGTTGTTGATTTCAGAGGCATGGGGCAGCTCTCGTAGCAACGATTCGTCATGCAGGCGGCATCGTTGCAAGCAGGTATCCCAGGTGGGAGGCAGAGTCAACCAGACAGGATCAGGAGGTTCAGTCTGTTGCAGTGGCAATGGACCTTGCAAGAGAAGCTGCGCAGAGTGTTACAGCTGCAGGCTTTCCGAGACCACCAATGAAGACATTATGGAGGTGATCAGGATCCTGAGGTGACTGCTGACGAGATGCTGAAGACGATGACGTCGTGAAGATGGTGGTGCGTCAGCCCGAGAAGAACACAAGTTAACACATGGTAATGTTAAGGATACCATCGAATGTAGAGTAACTCAAGCTCGTCCTTCGAACGACCCTGACGATCACCGCTGTGAAGTCTTCAAAACCAGCTGTTGCAGACTATGGACGTACATCCAGATGTATGACGACAACATCAACACTAGCCGTCAGCATAACATCACGGACTTTCGCCCGCAACTTACTACAGCCAGCCCAAGCCAGTGATAGTGACAGTGATGTTGATTTGAGGGATTTGTCCGGAGACCCTGACACCTATGGTAGATACGTGATTCACCTGAGGGCCAGTAATCTACCTCTGCCTCGAACCAGCCCCCATTCCCGCATGCCGACCCATCTCTACTAACGTAAGTGTTAAACCTGATTTTTCTTTTTACCTGGCACAGTATATTATTCTCTTATTGATATTTCTCTCTTCTATATTATGTGCATACCATCATAAATTAAGATAATATTTTTACTACAACGTGCGTATTGTGTCGCAAAAGTGGAGTTTGGGGGTCGGCCCAGTCTCTATTTCAATTAATCCATATGTTCTGTTATTTCATATACGTGTTTCCCGTTTGACGCGGGCCTACGGGTTCAATTGACTGCATAAATGCAGACTCAACTATATACACACACACACAAAAAAAAAAATATATATATATATATATATATATATATATATATATATATATATATATATATATATATATATATATATATATATATATATATATATATATATATATATATATATATATATATATATATATATATATATATATATATATATATATATATATATATATATATATATATATATATATTTTGCTACGACCGTGTCGTATTTTTCTATTATTTTTATAACATGCTTCCATGTTGTTCCATATTATTCCTGATGATGTGTTATACTTACTGTAATATATTCAATCACTTACCTTGTGCTGTAAAGGTTTAACTGTTTTATTTGTTCCAAATACATCTTATTTCTTCATTTGTAGTATTGCCCAACAAGCTCTTTGTTTTTCTAAGGACCATCTGCATCATTTAAACGACCCTTATTTCCACAGGCATATCTCACTGGAGTGGAGCCGACCCTATATCTGGTACCCCAGCAGCGGAGTTCAGTCCGGTCTCTTGTCATTCAGTTCGTTCTTTTTGGTATTTCGTCTTATATTCTTATCTTTATTTTATTTCTGTATTTGTTCCTGTCTCCATCAATGCTTAGGCATATCTATGTGAGTGCCTATGTCATCTTATGTAATCATCAGTACCCTTGGATTACATTTAAGTAATTCAGTGTTCTTCGATGTGAATTAATTTTCAATTAAAATTTTTTATATGTTTGCAGTGTTAACGTAATCCAGGTGCTTTATTTTTCTTCTATATTTAAGCAGTTCTTTTTGATGTTCGATGTTTTTAGTAGCATTTGTATCTTAAAATTTCGATAGTGATCAATTTGTTAGCGACAGCCTACAGGCTTTTTGTGTATTAGTATTTAATTTAATTAAATTCTTAAAGGTTTACTTCTTATTTTTTATTCCTTTTGAGGATTTACTTCCTTTTTTTGTTTGGTTACTCCTAGAACCTGGATATTAAAAATTAAATTAAGAGGCTGTATAATATATATATATATATATATATATATATATATATATATATATATATATATATATATATATATATATATATATATATATATATATATATATATATATATATATATATATATATATATATATATATATATATATATATATATATATATATATGCTGATAACCTGGAAGAAAGAAACCTGCAGAGTTCCCCAAGCTTGCTTTCATTATGAATTCATCTTGAGGGTGAGTACAGACTAAGGAAGTACATGAATTTGGGTAATGGTATGCAAAAGCTAGATAATTTCGTAATTAAAGGAAGGGGTTTATGACCTGGTGCAGGATGGTTGGGTCAGCTTGCCTCTGACCTGACCGACTGCGATGCTTTTGAAGATTAGTAGAGGGTCATTACCTAATACCTGACCATTGTGGACCTGATCTCTCCCTCATAACATATATACACCTTGTTTGTACTTCTCCTTAGTCTGTACTCACTAAGAGATGTGGATTACACGGCCTTGGGAACTTCGTGTTTTCTTCTCCTTGTGGTTATCAGCATACCTGGATCACGTGCACTAAG
>NW_024721443.1:645000-693835 GCF_018991925.1 Homarus americanus | reverse complement strand
TGTAAATCCACCAAATTACAGCCAGTAGGAGAACAGAGCAGTCAGTCGGCACAACACCCCAACTTATGTTTTCCTGTTGAAGATTTAGTCTCCTTTTCATTGTTCAGGATGTGATGATACTGGAAATCTGATGGGCAGTACTTATTTAACGTCATATCTCTGAGAGTTCTAAATAGTGCAAAAACAGCTGGCCGAAGGGGATCTCCCAGGGGTGACAGTGCCCCTAGCAGCCCTCCCAGAAGCAGCGGTGCCCACAGGGGTCCTAAGAAGAGCGTCAGCGCCCTCAGGAGACCTACCAAAGGCCCTCCTTAACGGTGGCAGTGACCCCAAAGGCGGTGGCATCCACAGTTGTCCTCCCAGGGGCGATGGCATCCCCAGGATCCCTTACAAGGACGGTGATTCCCCCTTGGGGCCTAGCAGGGGCGGTGGCACTTCCAGGGGCCTTTCTAAGGGTGTCGGTGCCCCCAGAGACCCTCTCTGTAGCGGCGACGGCCTAAGGGGACCTCCCTGATGCAACTACGCCCAAGGGACACCCATAGGGTCGGCGGGGACCCTCGGGGCACTCCTAGGTAAGGTCTCGCCCCATGGGGCCCTACCAGGGGCTATGGCACCCCAGTGACCTTCCCAAGGATGGTGGCAACCCCAGGGGCACTGCCAGTGGCCCCAGGATCTTGATTTTGGTATCATACATAATGCATGTATCCAGCAATCCCTTACTTAGCAGTGATTGGTGGAGCAAAATGTAAATACACCAAATAACAGCCAATAGGAGGACAGAGCAGTCAGTCAGCACAACACCCTAACTTATGTTTTCCTGTTGGATATTTAGTCTCCTTTTCATTGTTCAGGATGCGATGATACTGGAAATCTGATGGGCGTTGTACTTATTAAACGTCATATCTCTCAGAGTTCTAAATAGTGCAAAATCAACTGCCCCAAGGGAATCTCCCAGGGGCGACAGTGCCCTAGGAGCCCTCCCAGGAGCAGAGGTGCCCACAGGGGTCCTAAGAAGAGCGTCGGCGCCCCCACGGGCCCAACCATGGACCCTCCCTAAGGATGGCAGTGACCCCAAGAGCGATGGCACCCATAGTTGCCCTCCCAGGGGCGATGGCGTTCCCTGGATCCCTTACAGGGACGGTGATTCCCCCAGGGGAACTAGCAGGGGCGGTGGTGCCTCCAAGGATTTTCCCAGGGATGGTGGCACTTCCAGGGGCCTTCGTAAAAGTGTCGGCACCCCCAGGGACCCTCTCTGTGGCGGCGAAAGCCTCAGGGGCCCTCCCATATGCCAATACTTACAGAGGGACGCTCATAGGGTCAGCGGCGACCCCAGGGGCCCTCCCAGGAAAGTCACCGACCCATGGGGCCCTGCCAGGGGCTGTAGCGCCCCCAGTGACCCTTTCAGTGATGGTGGCAACTACAGGGGCCCACACAATGGCCGCGGGACTTCTAGGGGCCCTCCCAGGTGTGGCAGCGCATCCAGAGGCCTCCCAGGGGTGGCGTTGCCCCAGGAGCTTAGTTTTGGTATCGTACATAATGCATGCGTCCAGCAAGCCCTTACTTAACTGTGATTGGTGGACTAAAATGTAAATCCAACAAATTGCAGCCAATAGGAGAACAGAGCAGTCAGTCAGCACAACACCCCAACTTATGTTTTCCTGTTGGATATTTAGTCTCCTTTTTATTGTTCCGGAGGTGATGATACTGGAAATGTGATGGGCGTTGTACTTATTTAACGTCATATCTCTCAGAGTTCTAAATAGTGCAAAAACAACTGCTCCAATGGGATCTCCCAGGGGTGATAGTGCGACCAGGAGCCCTCCCAGGAGCAGCGGTGCCCACAGGTGTCCTAACTAGAGCGTTGGCGCCCCCAGGGGCCCTCCTTAAAGGTAGCAGTGATCCCAAATGTCAGTGGCATCCACAGTTGCACTCCCAGAGGCGATGGCGGTCCCAGGAGCCCTTACAGGGGCGGTGATTCCCCGAAGGGGTCTAGTACGAGCGGTGGCGGCCCCAGAGGTTTCCCCAGGGTCGATGGCACTTCCAGGGGCCTTCCCCTGGGTGTCGGTGCCCCCAGCGACCCTCTCTGTGGCGGCGGCAGCCTCAGGGGACCTCCCTGGTGCGACTACGCCCCAAGGGACCCTCATATGTTCGGCGGCGACCCTAGGGGCCTTCCCAGGCGAGGTCCCGCCCCATGGGGCCCT
The DNA here is from genome assembly GCF_018991925.1 of Homarus americanus. Taxonomy (NCBI): domain Eukaryota; kingdom Metazoa; phylum Arthropoda; class Malacostraca; order Decapoda; family Nephropidae; genus Homarus; species Homarus americanus. Next base: position 691,637 of record NW_024721443.1, on the reverse strand, counting down.
GCCAAAGACAGTGGCGACCCCAGTGACCTTCCCAGCGATGGTGGCAACCCCAGGGGCACTCCCAGATGGAGCGGTGGCGCCACTATGGGCCATAACCACAGTGGCGGCGCTTCTACAGTCTGCCCCAGGGCACCGGCACCTCTGGGAGAGTTCCAGGAGGCCCTCCCAGGAGTGGCGTTGCTCCAGAGGCTTGGTTTTGGTATCGTACATAATGCATGCGTCCAGCAAGCCCTTACTTAACTGTGATTGGTGGACTAAAATGTAAATCCACCAAATTACAGCCAATAGGAGAACAGAGCAGTCAGTCAGCACAACACCCCAACTTATGTTTTCCTGTTGGATATTTAGTCTCCTTTTTATTGTTCCGGAGGTGATGATACTGGAAATGTGATGGGCGTTGTACTTATTTAACGTCATATCTCTCAGAGTTCTAAATAGTGCAAAAACAACTGCTCCAATGGGATCTCCCAGGGGTGATAGTGCGACCAGGAGCCCTCCCAGGAGCAGCGGTGCCCACAGGTGTCCTAACTAGAGCGTTGGCGCCCCCAGGGGCCCTCCTTAAAGGTAGCAGTGATCCCAAATGTCAGTGGCATCCACAGTTGCACTCCCAGAGGCGATGGCGGTCCCAGGAGCCCTTACAGGGGCGGTGATTCCCCGAAGGGGTCTAGTACGAGCGGTGGCGGCCCCAGAGGTTTCCCCAGGGTCGATGGCACTTCCAGGGGCCTTCCCCTGGGTGTCGGTGCCCCCAGCGACCCTCTCTGTGGCGGCGGCAGCCTCAGGGGACCTCCCTGGTGCGACTACGCCCCAAGGGACCCTCATATGTTCGGCGGCGACCCTAGGGGCCTTCCCAGGCGAGGTCCCGCCCCATGGGGCCCTGCCAAAGACAGTGGCGACCCCAGTGACCTTCCCAGCGATGGTGGCAACCCCAGGGGCACTCCCAGATTTGGCAGCGTCTCCAGAAATCATCCCAGGGGTGGCAGTGCCCCCAGGATCTTGATTTTGGTATCATACATAATGCATGCATCCAGCAATACCTTGCTTAACTGTGATTGGTGGAGTAAACTGTAAATCCACCAAATTACAGCGAATAGGAGAACAGGCCAGTCAGTCAGCACAACACCCCAACTTATGTTTTCCTGTTGGATATTTAGTCTCCTTTTTATTGTTCAGGATGTGATGATACTGGAAATGTGATGGGCGTTGTACTTATTTAACGTCATATCTCTACAGAGTTCTAAATAGTGCAAAAACAACTTCCCCAATGGGATTTCCCAGGGGTTACAGTGTAACCAGGAACCCTCCCAGGTGCAGCAGTGCCCACAGGTGTCCTAACTAGAGCGTCGTTGCCCCCAGGAGCCCTCCTTAAGGGTGGCAGTCACACCAAGCACGGTGGCACCCACAGTTGCCCTCCCAGGGGCGATGAGGTTCACAGGAGCCCTTACAGGGGCGGTGATTCCCCGACGGGGTCTAGTACGAGCGGTGGCGGCCCCAGAGGTTTCCCCAGGGTCGGTGGCACTTCCAGGGGCCTTCCCCTCGGTGTCGGTGCCCCCAGGGACCCTCTGTGTGGCGGCGGCAGCCTCAGGGGACCTCCCTGGTGCGACTACGCCCCAAGGGACCCTCATATGTTCGGCGGCGACCCTAGGGGCCTTCCCAGGCGAGGTCCCGCCCCATGGGGCCCTGCCAAAGACTGTGGCGACCCCAGTGACCTTCCCAGGGATGGTGGCAACCCCAGGAGCACTCCCAGGTTTGGCAGCATCTCCAGAGGCCCTCCCAGGGGTGTCAGTAACCCCAGGATCTTGATTTTGGTATCATACATAATGCATTCATCCAGCAATCCCTTACTTAACTGTGATTGGTAGAGTAAACTGTAGATCCACCAAATTACAGCCAATAGGAGAACAGAGCAGTCAGTCAGCACAACACCCCAACTTATGTTTTCCTGTTGGATATTTAGTCTCCTTTTCATTGTTCAGGATGCGATGATACTGGAAATCTGATGGGCGTTGTACTTATTAAACGTCATATCTCTCAGAGTTCTAAATAGTGCAAAAACAATTGGCCGAAGGGGATCTCCCAGAGGTGACAGTGCCCCCAGGAGCCCTCACAGAAGCAGCGGTGCCCACAGGGGTCCTAAGATGAGCGTCAGCATTCCTTAAGGGTGGCAGTGACCCCAAAGGCGGTGGCATCCACAGTTGCCTTTCCAGGGGCAATGGCATTCCAAGGAGCCCTTACAGGGGCAGTGATTCCCCAGGAGGGCCTAGCATAGCAAGGGGCGGAGGCACCCCCAGAGACTTCCCCAGGGTCGGTGGCACTTCCAGGGGCCTTCCTAAGGGTGTCGGTGCCCCCAGGGACCCTGTCTGTGGCGGCGGCAGCCTCAGGGAACCTCCTTGGTGCGACTATGCCATAAGGGACCCTCATATGGTCGGCGGTGACCCTAGGGGCCCTCCCAGTCCAGGTACCGCCCTATGGGGCGCTGCCAGGGCTAAGTCGCCCCCAGTGACCCTCCCAGGGTTGGTGGCAACCCCAGGGGTACTACCAGGGGCAGTGGCGCCACTAAGGGCCCTAACAACAGTGGCGGCACTCCTAGAGTCCCTCCCAGGGCACCGGCATCTCTGGGAGAGTTCCAGGAGGCCCTCCCAGAGGTGGCGGTGCCCCTGGGGCTTGATCGTGGTATCGCACATATTGCATGTGTCGAGCAATCCCTTACTTAACTGTGATTGGTGGACTAAAATGTAAATCCACCAAATTACAGTCAATAGGAGAACAGAGCAGTCAGTCAGCACAACACCCCAGCTTATGTTTTCCTGTTGGATATTTAGTCTCCTTTTTATTGTTTGGGATGTGATGATACTGGAAATGTGATGGGCGTTGTACGTATTTAACGTCATATCTCTCAGAGTTCTAAGTTGTGCAAAAACAACTTCCCCAATAGGATTTCCCAGGCGTTTCAGTGCGACCAGGAGCCCTTCCAGGAGCAGCGGTGCCCACAGGTGTCCTAACTAGAGCGTCGGCGCCCCCAGGGGCCCTCCTTAACGGTAGCAGTCACCCCAAATGCGGTGGCATCCACAGTTGCCCTCCCAGGGGTGATGGCTCTCCCAGGAGCCCTTACAGGGGCGGTGATTCCCCCAAGGGGTCTAGCAGGGGCGGTGGCGGCCCCAGAGGTTTCCCCAGGGTCGGTGGCACTTCCAGGGGCCTTCCCCTGGGTGTCGGTGCCCCCAGCGACCCTCTCTGTATGAAGCCCCAGGGACCTCCCAGGTGCAACTACACCCAGAGGGACAGGGTCGGCGTGACCCTAGGGGCCCTGGCAAGTCGCCGACCCATGGGGCGCGCTGCCATGGTCTGTAGCGCCCCAGTGACCCCTCTCAGTGATGGTGGCAAACCACAGGGGCACTCCCAGGTTTTGGCAGCATCACCAGGGGCTCACCCAGAGGTGGTACCCCTTGTGATCTTGATTTTGTACTGCACATAAATTTGCATGTGCATCCAGTTAACCTTTACTTAACTGTGATTGGTGGTATAAAATGCAAATCCACCAAATTACAGCCAGTAGGAGAACAGAGCAGTCAGTCGGCACAACACCCCAACTTATGTTTTCCTGTTGAAGATTTAGTCTCCTTTTCATTGTTCAGGATGTGATGATACTGGAAATCTGATGGGCAGTACTTATTTAACGTCATATCTCTGAGAGTTCTAAATAGTGCAAAAACAGCTGGCCGAAGGGGATCTCCCAGGGGTGACAGTGCCCCTAGCAGCCCTCCCAGAAGCAGCGGTGCCCACAGGGGTCCTAAGAAGAGCGTCAGCGCCCTCAGGAGACCTACCAAAGGCCCTCCTTAACGGTGGCAGTGACCCCAAAGGCGGTGGCATCCACAGTTGTCCTCCCAGGGGCGATGGCATCCCCAGGATCCCTTACAAGGACGGTGATTCCCCCTTGGGGCCTAGCAGGGGCGGTGGCACTTCCAGGGGCCTTTCTAAGGGTGTCGGTGCCCCCAGAGACCCTCTCTGTAGCGGCGACGGCCTAAGGGGACCTCCCTGATGCAACTACGCCCAAGGGACACCCATAGGGTCGGCGGGGACCCTCGGGGCACTCCTAGGTAAGGTCTCGCCCCATGGGGCCCTACCAGGGGCTATGGCACCCCAGTGACCTTCCCAAGGATGGTGGCAACCCCAGGGGCACTGCCAGTGGCCCCAGGATCTTGATTTTGGTATCATACATAATGCATGTATCCAGCAATCCCTTACTTAGCAGTGATTGGTGGAGCAAAATGTAAATACACCAAATAACAGCCAATAGGAGGACAGAGCAGTCAGTCAGCACAACACCCTAACTTATGTTTTCCTGTTGGATATTTAGTCTCCTTTTCATTGTTCAGGATGCGATGATACTGGAAATCTGATGGGCGTTGTACTTATTAAACGTCATATCTCTCAGAGTTCTAAATAGTGCAAAATCAACTGCCCCAAGGGAATCTCCCAGGGGCGACAGTGCCCTAGGAGCCCTCCCAGGAGCAGAGGTGCCCACAGGGGTCCTAAGAAGAGCGTCGGCGCCCCCACGGGCCCAACCATGGACCCTCCCTAAGGATGGCAGTGACCCCAAGAGCGATGGCACCCATAGTTGCCCTCCCAGGGGCGATGGCGTTCCCTGGATCCCTTACAGGGACGGTGATTCCCCCAGGGGAACTAGCAGGGGCGGTGGTGCCTCCAAGGATTTTCCCAGGGATGGTGGCACTTCCAGGGGCCTTCGTAAGAGTGTCGGCACCCCCAGGGACCCTCTCTGTGGCGGCGAAAGCCTCAGGGGCCCTCCCATATGCCAATACTTACAGAGGGACGCTCATAGGGTCAGCGGCGAACCCAGGGGCCCTCCCAGGAAAGTCACCGACCCATGGGGCCCTGCCAGGGGCTGTAGCGCCCCCAGTGACCCTTTCAGTGATGGTGGCAACTACAGGGGCCCACACAATGGCCGCGGGACTTCTAGGGGCCCTCCCAGGTGTGGCAGCGCATCCAGAGGCCTCCCAGGGGTGGCGTTGCCCCAGGAGCTTAGTTTTGGTATCGTACATAATGCATGCGTCCAGCAAGCCCTTACTTAACTGTGATTGGTGGACTAAAATGTAAATCCAACAAATTGCAGCCAATAGAGAACAGATAGTCAGTCAGCAAATTAATTCCAACTTATGTTTCTTCCTGTTGATATTTAGTCTCGTTTTATTGTTCAGGAGGTGATGATACTGAAATGTGATGGGCGTTGTACGTAGTTTAACGTCATATCTCAGAGCCCTAAATAGTGTAAAACAAGTGCTCCAATGGGATCTCCCAGGGGTGACAAAGACCGAGCTCCTCCCAGGAGCAGAAGCTTACAGGTGTCCTAACTGAGGGTTGGCGACCCAGGGCCCTCCTAAGGGTGCAGCAGTGTGATCCCAAATGTGGTGGCATCCACAGTTGCTCTCCAGAGGCGATGGCGGCTCCAGGATCACAGGGCAGTGTGAGCCCCCAAGGTCTATAGGCGGTGGCGTTCCCCAGGGGTTTCCCCCAGGTCGGTGGTACCTCCAGGGCCTTCCTTGGCAAGTGTCGGTGCCCCCAGGGACCCTGTCTGTGGCGGCGGCAGCCTCAGGGGACCTCCCTGGTGCCACTATGCCATAAGGGACCCTCATATGGTCGGCGGTGACCCTAGGGGCCCTCCCAGTCTAGGTACCGCCCTATGGGGCGTTGCCAGGGGCTAAGTCGCCCGCAGTGACCCTCCCAGGGTTGGTGGCAACCCCAGGGGTACTACCAGGGGCAGTGGCGCCACTAAGGGCCCTAACCACAGTGGCGGCACTCCTAGAGTCGCTCCCAGGGCACCGGCACCTCTGGGAGAGTTCCAGGAGGCCCTCCCAGAGGTGGCGGTGCCCCTGGGGCTTGATCGTGGTATCGCACATATTGCATGTGTCGAGCAATCCCTTACTTAACTGTGATTGGTGGACTAAAATGTAAATCCACCAAATTACAGTCAATAGGAGAACAGAGCAGTCAGTCAGCACAACACCCCAGCTTATGTTTTCCTGTTGGATATTTAGTCTCCTTTTTATTGTTTAGGAGGTGATGATACTGGAAATGTGATGGGCGTTGTACGTATTTAACGTCATATCTCTCAGAGTTCTAAGTAGTGCAAAAACAACTTCCCCAATAGGATTTCCCAGGCGTTTCAGTGCGACCAGGAGCCCTTCCAGGAGCAGCGGTGCCCACAGGTGTCCTAACTAGAGCGTCGGCGCCCCCAGGGGCCCTCCTGAACGGTAGCAGTCACCCCAAATGCGGTGGCATCCACAGTTGCCCTCCCAGGGGTGATGGCGCTCCCAGGAGCCCTTACAGGGGCGGTGATTCCCCCAAGGGGTTTAGCAGGGGCGGTGGCGCCCCCAGGGGTTTCCCCAGGGTCGGTGGCACTTCCAGGGGCCTTCCTAAGGGTGTCGGCACCCCCAGGGACCCTCTCTGTGGCGGCGGAAGACTCAGGGGACCTTCCAGGTGCAAATACGCCCAGAGGGACACACATAGGGTCGGCGGCGACCCTAGGGGCCCTCCCAGGCAAGTCGCCGACCCATGGGGCGCTGCCATGGTCTGTAGCGCCCCCAGTGACCCTCTCAGTGATGGTGGCAACCACAGGGGCACTCCCAGGTTTGGCAGCATCTTCAGGGGCCCACCCAGAGGTGGCAGTGCCCCCAGGATCTTGATTTTGGTATCATACATAATGCATGCATCCAGCAATCCCTTACTTAACTGTGATTGGTGGAGTAAACTGTAAATCCACCAAATTACAGCCAATAGGAGAACAGAGCAGTCAGTCAGCACAACACCCCAACTTATGTTTTCCTGTTGGATATTTAGTCTCCTTTTTATTGTTCAGGATGTGATGATACTGGAAATGTGATGGGCGTTGTACTTATTTAACGTCATATCTCTACAGAGTTCTAAATAGTGCAAAAACAACTTCCCCAATGGGATTTCCCAGGGGTTACAGTGCGACCAGGAGCCCTTCCAGGTGCAGCGGTGCCCACAGGTGTCCTAACTAGAGCGTCGGTGCCCCCAGGAGCCCGCCTTAAGGGTGGCAGTCACCCCAAGCACGGTGGCACCCACAGTTACCCTCCCAGGAGCGATGGCGTTCCCAGGAGCCCTTACAGGGGCGCTCATTCCCCGAAGGGGTGTAGTAGGAGCGGTGGCGGCCCCAGAGGTTTCCCCAGGGTCGGTGGCACTTCCAGGGGCCTTCCCCTGGGTGTCGGTGCCACCAGCGACCCTCTCTGTGGCGGCGGCAGCCTCAGGGGACCTCCCTGGTGCGACTACGCCCCAAGGGACCCTCATATGGTCGGCGGCGACACTAGGGGCCTTCCCAGGCGAGGTCCCGCCCCATGGGGCCCTGCCAAAGACTGTCGCGACCCCAGTGACCTTCCCAGGGATCGTGGCAACCCCAGGGGCACTCCCAGATTTGGCAGCGTCTCCAGAGGCTCTCCCAGGGGTGGCAGTGGCCCCAGGATCTTGATTTTGGTATCATACATAATGCATGCATCCAGCAATACCTTGCTTAACTGTGATTGGTGGAGTAAACTGTAAATCCACCAAATTACAGCCAATAGGAGAACAGGCCAGTCAGTCAGCACAACACCCCAACTTATGTTTTCCTGTTGGATATTTAGTCTCCTTTTCATTGTTCAGGATGCGATGATACTGGAAATGTGATGGGCGTTGTACTTATTAAACGTCATATCTCTCAGAGTTCTAAATAGTGCAAAAACAATTGGCCGAAGGGGATCTCCCAGAGGTGACAGTGCCCCCAGGAGCCCTCACAGAAGCAGCGGTGCCCACAGGGGTCCTAAGATGAGCGTCAGCATTCCTTAAGGGTGGCAGTGACCCCAAGGGCGGTGGCATCCACAGTTGCCCTTCCAGGGGCAATGGCATTCCAAGGAGCCCTTACAGGGGCAGTGATTCCCCAGGAGGGCCTAGCATAGCAAGGGGCGGAGGCGCCCCCAGGGACTTCCCCAAGGTCGGTGGCACTTCCAGAGGCCTTCCTAAGGGTGTCGGTGCCCCCAGGGACCCTGTCTGTGGCGGCGGCAGCCTCAGGGGACCTCCCTGGTGCCACTATGCCATAAGGGACCCTCATATGGTCGGCGGTGACCCTAGGGGCCCTCCCAGTCTAGGTACCGCCCTATGGGGCGCTGCCAGGGGCTAAGTCGCCCCCAGTGACCCTCCCAGGGTTGGTGGCAACCCCAGGGGTACTACCAGGGGCAGTGGCGCCACTAAGGGCCCTAACCACAGTGGCGGCACTCCTAGAGTCCCTCCCAGGGCACCGGCACCTCTGGGAGAGTTCCAGGAGGCCTTCCCAGAGGTGGCGGTACCCCTGGGGCTTGATCGTGGTATCGCACATATTGCATGTGTCGAGCAATCCCTTACTTAACTGTGATTGGTGGACTAAAATGTAAATCCACCAAATTACAGTCAATAGGAGAACAGAGTAGTCAGTCAGCACAACACCCCAACTTATGTTTTCCTGTTGGATATTTAGTCTCCTTTTTATTGTTCAGGATGTGATGATACTGGAAATGTGATGGGCGTTGTACTTATTTAACGTCATATCTCTCAGAGTTCTAAATAGTGCAAAAACAACTGCTCCAATGGGATCTCCCAGGGGTGACAGTGCGACCAGGAGCCCTCCCAGGAGCAGCGGTGCCCATAGGTGTCCTAACTAGAGCGTCGGCGCCCCCAGGGGCCCTCCTTAAGGGTAGCAGTCACCCCAAATGCGGTGGCATCCACAGTTGCCCTCCCAGGGGCGATGGCGCTCCCAGGAACCCTTACAGGGGCGGTTATTCCCCCAAGGGGTCTAGCAGGGACGGTGGCGCCCCCAGGGGTTTCCCCAGGGTCGGTGGCACTTCCAGGAGCCTTCCTAAGGCGGAAGCCTCAGGGGACCTCCCAGGTGCAACTATGCCCAGATGGACACACATAGGGTCGGCGGCGACCCTAGGGGCCCTCCCAGGGAAGTCACCGAATCATGGGGCGCCGCCAGGGTCTGTAGCGCCCTCAGTGACCCTCAAAGTGATGGTGGCAACCACAGGGGGCACTCCAGGTTTAAAGCATCACCAGGGGCCCTCCCAGGGGTGGCGGTGCCCCCAGGGGCTTGATCATGTATCGTACATATTGCATGCATCAAGCAATCCCTTACTTAACTGTGATTGGTGGTATAAAATGCAAATCCACCAAATTACAGCCAGTAGGAGAACAGAGCAGTCAGTCGGCACAACACCCCAACTTATGTTTTCCTGTTGAAGATTTAGTCTCCTTTTCATTGTTCAGGATGTGATGATACTGGAAATCTGATGGGCAGTACTTATTTAACGTCATATCTCTGAGAGTTCTAAATAGTGCAAAAACAACTGGCCGAAGGGGATCTCCCAGGGGTGACAGTGCCCCTAGCAGCCCTACCAGAAGCAGCGGTGCCCACAGGGGTCCTAAGAAGAGCGTCAGCGCCCTCAGGAGACCTACCAAAGGCCCTCCTTAACGGTGGCAGTGACCCCAAAGGCGGTGGCATCCACAGTTGTCCTCCCAGGGGCGATGGCATCCCCAGGATCCCTTACAAGGACGGTGATTCCCCCTTGGGGCCTAGCAGGGGCGGTGGCACTTCCAGGGGCCTTTCTAAGGGTGTCGGTGCCCCCAGAGACCCTCTCTGTAGCGGCGACGGCCTAAGGGGACCTCCCTGATGCAACTACGCCCAAGGGACACCCATAGGGTCGGCGGGGACCCTCGGGGCACTCCTAGGTAAGGTCTCGCCCCATGGGGCCCTACCAGGGGCTATGGCACCCCAGTGACCTTCCCAAGGATGGTGGCAACCCCAGGGGCACTGCCAGTGGCCCCAGGATCTTGATTTTGGTATCATACATAATGCATGTATCCAGCAATCCCTTACTTAGCAGTGATTGGTGGAGCAAAATGTAAATACACCAAATAACAGCCAATAGGAGGACAGAGCAGTCAGTCAGCACAACACCCTAACTTATGTTTTCCTGTTGGATATTTAGTCTCCTTTTCATTGTTCAGGATGCGATGATACTGGAAATCTGATGGGCGTTGTACTTATTAAACGTCATATCTCTCAGAGTTCTAAATAGTGCAAAATCAACTGCCCCAAGGGAATCTCCCAGGGGCGACAGTGCCCTAGGAGCCCTCCCAGGAGCAGAGGTGCCCACAGGGGTCCTAAGAAGAGCGTCGGCGCCCCCACGGGCCCAACCATGGACCCTCCCTAAGGATGGCAGTGACCCCAAGAGCGATGGCACCCATAGTTGCCCTCCCAGGGGCGATGGCGTTCCCTGGATCCCTTACAGGGACGGTGATTCCCCCAGGGGAACTAGCAGGGGCGGTGGTGCCTCCAAGGATTTTCCCAGGGATGGTGGCACTTCCAGGGGCCTTCGTAAGAGTGTCGGCACCCCCAGGGACCCTCTCTGTGGCGGCGAAAGCCTCAGGGGCCCTCCCATATGCCAATACTTACAGAGGGACGCTCATAGGGTCAGCGGCGAACCCAGGGGCCCTCCCAGGAAAGTCACCGACCCATGGGGCCCTGCCAGGGGCTGTAGCGCCCCCAGTGACCCTTTCAGTGATGGTGGCAACTACAGGGGCCCACACAATGGCCGCGGGACTTCTAGGGGCCCTCCCAGGTGTGGCAGCGCATCCAGAGGCCTCCCAGGGGTGGCGTTGCCCCAGGAGCTTAGTTTTGGTATCGTACATAATGCATGCGTCCAGCAAGCCCTTACTTAACTGTGATTGGTGGACTAAAATGTAAATCCAACAAATTGCACCCAATAGGAGAACAGAGCAGTCAGTCAGCACAACACCCCAACTTATGTTTTCCTGTTGGATATTTAGTCTCCTTTTTATTGTTCCGGAGGTGATGATACTGGAAATGTGATGGGCGTTGTACTTATTTAACGTCATATCTCTCAGAGTTCTAAATAGTGCAAAAACAACTGCTCCAATGGGATCTCCCAGGGGTGATAGTGCGACCAGGAGCCCTCCCAGGAGCAGCGGTGCCCACAGGTGTCCTAACTAGAGCGTTGGCGCCCCCAGGGGCCCTCCTTAAAGGTAGCCTGTGATCCCAAATGTCAGTGGCATCCACAGTTGCACTCCCAGAGGCGATGGCGGTCCCAGGAGCCCTTACAGGGGCGGTGATTCCCCGAAGGGGTCTAGTACGAGCGGTGGCGGCCCCAGAGGCTTCCCCAGTGTCGATGGCACTTCCAGGGGCCTTCCCCTGGGTGTCGGTGCCCCCAGCGACCCTCTCTGTGGCGGCGGCAGCCTCAGGGGACCTCCCTGGTGCGACTACGCCCCAAGGGACCCTCATATGTTCGGCGGCGACCCTAGGGGCCTTTCCAGGCGAGGTCCCGCCCCATGGGGCCCTGCCAAAGACAGTGGCGACCCCAGTGACCTTCCCAGGGATGGTGGCAACCCCAGGAGCACTCCCAGGTTTGGCAGCATCTCCAGAGGCCCTCCCAGGGGTGTCAGTAACCCCAGAATCTTGATTTTGGTATCATACATAATGCATTCATCCAGCAATCCCTTACTTAACTGTGATTGGTAGAGTAAACTGTAAATCCACCAAATTACAGCCAATAGGAGAACAGAGCAGTCAGTCAGCACAACACCCCAACTTATGTTTTCCTGTTGGATATTTAGTCTCCTTTTTATTGTTCAGGATGTGATGATACTGGAAATGTGATGGGCGTTGTACTTATTTAACGTCATATCTCTACAGAGTTCTAAATAGTGCAAAAACAACTTCCTCAATGGGATTTCCCAGGGGTTATAGTGCGACCAGGAACCCTCCCAGGTGCAGCGGTGCCCACAGGTGTCCTAACTAGAGCGTCGGTGCCCCCAGGAGCCCTCCATAAGGGTGGCAGTCACCCCAAGCACGGTGGCCCCCACAGTTGCCCTCCCAGAGGTGATGGCGTTCCCAGGAGCCCTTACAAGGGCGCTGATTCCCCGAAGGGGTCTAGTAGGAGCGGTGGCGGCCCCAGAGGTTTCCCCAGGGTCGGTGGCACTTCCAGGGGCCTTCCCCTGGTTGTCAGTGCCCCCAGCGACCCTCTCTGTGGCGGCGGCAGCGTCAGGGGACCTCCCTGGTGCGACTACGCCCCAAGGGACCCTCATATGGTCGGCGGCGACACTAGGGGCCTTCCCAGGCGAGGTCTTGCCCCATGGGGCCCTGGCAAGGACTGTGGCGACCCCAGTGACCTTCCCAGCGATGGTGGCAACCCCAGGGGCACTCCCAGATTTGGCAGCGTCTCCAGAAATCATCCCAGGGGTGGCAGTGCCCCCAGGATCTTGATTTTGGTATCATACATAATGCATGCATCCAGCAATACCTTGCTTAACTGTGATTGGTGGAGTAAACTGTAAATCCACCAAATTACAGCCAATAGGAGAACAGGCCAGTCAGTGAGCACAACACCCCAACTTATGTTTTCCTGTTGGATATTTAGTCTCCTTTTTATTGTTCAGGATGTGATGATACTGGAAATGTGATGGGCGTTGTACTTATTTAACGTCATATCTCTACAGAGTTCTAAATAGTGCAAAAACAACTTCCCCAATGGGATTTCCCAGGGGTTACAGTGTAACCAGGAACCCTCCCAGGTGCAGCAGTGCCCACAGGTGTCCTAACTAGAGCGTCGTTGCCCCCAGGAGCCCTCCTTAAGGGTGGCAGTCACACCAAGCACGGTGGCACCCACAGTTGCCCTCCCAGGGGCGATGAGGTTCACAGGAGCCCTTACAGGGGCGGTGATTCCCCGACGGGGTCTAGTACGAGCGGTGGCGGCCCCAGAGGTTTCCCCAGGGTCGGTGGCACTTCCAGGGGCCTTCCCCTCGGTGTCGGTGCCCCCAGGGACCCTCTGTGTGGCGGCGGCAGCCTCAGGGGACCTCCCTGGTGCGACTACGCCCCAAGGGACCCTCATATGTTCGGCGGCGACCCTAGGGGCCTTCCCAGGCGAGGTCCCGCCCCATGGGGCCCTGCCAAAGACTGTGGCGACCCCAGTGACCTTCCCAGGGATGGTGGCAACCCCAGGAGCACTCCCAGGTTTGGCAGCATCTCCAGAGGCCCTCCCAGGGGTGTCAGTAACCCCAGGATCTTGATTTTGGTATCATACATAATGCATTCATCCAGCAATCCCTTACTTAACTGTGATTGGTAGAGTAAACTGTAGATCCACCAAATTACAGCCAATAGGAGAACAGAGCAGTCAGTCAGCACAACACCCCAACTTATGTTTTCCTGTTGGATATTTAGTCTCCTTTTCATTGTTCAGGATGCGATGATACTGGAAATCTGATGGGCGTTGTACTTATTAAACGTCATATCTCTCAGAGTTCTAAATAGTGCAAAAACAATTGGCCGAAGGGGATCTCCCAGAGGTGACAGTGCCCCCAGGAGCCCTCACAGAAGCAGCGGTGCCCACAGGGGTCCTAAGATGAGCGTCAGCATTCCTTAAGGGTGGCAGTGACCCCAAGGGCGGTGGCATCCACAGTTGCCTTTCCAGGGGCAATGGCATTCCAAGGAGCCCTTACAGGGGCAGTGATTCCCCAGGAGGGCCTAGCATAGCAAGGGGCGGAGGCACCCCCAGGGACTTCCCCAGGGTCGGTGGCACTTCCAGGGGCCTTCCTAAGGGTGTCGGTGCCCCCAGGGACCCTGTCTGTGGCGGCGGCAGCCTCAGGGAACCTCCCTGGTGCGACTATGCCATAAGGGACCCTCATATGGTCGGCGGTGACCCTAGGGGCCCTCCCAGTCCAGGTACCGCCCTATGGGGCGCTGCCAGGGCTAAGTCGCCCCCAGTGACCCTCCCAGGGTTGGTGGCAACCCCAGGGGTACTACCAGGGGCAGTGGCGCCACTAAGGGCCCTAACAACAGTGGCGGCACTCCTAGAGTCCCTCCCAGGGCACCGGCATCTCTGGGAGAGTTCCAGGAGGCCCTCCCAGAGGTGGCGGTGCCCCTGGGGCTTGATCGTGGTATCGCACATATTGCATGTGTCGAGCAATCCCTTACTTAACTGTGATTGGTGGACTAAAATGTAAATCCACCAAATTACAGTCAATAGGAGAACAGAGCAGTCAGTCAGCACAACACCCCAGCTTATGTTTTCCTGTTGGATATTTAGTCTCCTTTTTATTGTTTAGGAGGTGATGATACTGGAAATGTGATGGGCGTTGTACGTATTTAACGTCATATCTCTCAGAGTTCTAAGTAGTGCAAAAACAACTTCCCCAATAGGATTTCCCAGGCGTTTCAGTGCGACCAGGAGCCCTTCCAGGAGCAGCGGTGCCCACAGGTGTCCTAACTAGAGCGTCGGCGCCCCCAGGGGCCCTCCTGAACGGTAGCAGTCACCCCAAATGCGGTGGCATCCACAGTTGCCCTCCCAGGGGTGATGGCGCTCCCAGGAGCCCTTACAGGGGCGGTGATTCCCCCAAGGGGTCTAGCAGGGGCGGTGGCGCCCCCAGGGGTTTCCCCAGGGTCGGTGGCACTTCCAGGGGCCTTCCTAAGGGTGTCGGCACCCCCAGGGACCCTCTCTGTGGCGGCGGAAGACTCAGGGGACCTTCCAGGTGCAAATACGCCCAGAGGGACACACATAGGGTCGGCGGCGACCCTAGGGGCCCTCCCAGGCAAGTCGCCGACCCATGGGGCGCTGCCATGGTCTGTAGCGCCCCCAGTGACCCTCTCAGTGATGGTGGCAACCACAGGGGCACTCCCAGGTTTGGCAGCATCTTCAGGGGCCCACCCAGAGGTGGCAGTGCCCCCAGGATCTTGATTTTGGTATCATACATAATGCATGCATCCAGCAATCCCTTACTTAACTGTGATTGGTGGAGTAAACTGTAAATCCACCAAATTACAGCCAATAGGAGAACAGAGCAGTCAGTCAGCACAACACCCCAACTTATGTTTTCCTGTTGGATATTTAGTCTCCTTTTTATTGTTCAGGATGTGATGATACTGGAAATGTGATGGGCGTTGTACTTATTTAACGTCATATCTCTACAGAGTTCTAAATAGTGCAAAAACAACTTCCCCAATGGGATTTCCCAGGGGTTACAGTGCGACCAGGAGCCCTTCCAGGTGCAGCGGTGCCCACAGGTGTCCTAACTAGAGCGTCGGTGCCCCCAGGAGCCCGCCTTAAGGGTGGCAGTCACCCCAAGCACGGTGGCACCCACAGTTACCCTCCCAGGAGCGATGGCGTTCCCAGGAGCCCTTACAGGGGCGCTCATTCCCCGAAGGGGTGTAGTAGGAGCGGTGGCGGCCCCAGAGGTTTCCCCAGGGTCGGTGGCACTTCCAGGGGCCTTCCCCTGGGTGTCGGTGCCCCCAGCGACCCTCTCTGTGGCGGCGGCAGCCTTAGGGGACCTCCCTGGTGCGACTACGCCCCAAGGGACCCTCATATGGTCGGCGGCGACACTAGGGGCCTTCCCAGGCGAGGTCCCGCCCCATGGGGCCCTGCCAAAGACTGTCGCGACCCCAGTGACCTTCCCAGGGATCGTGGCAACCCCAGGGGCACTCCCAGATTTGGCAGCGTCTCCAGAGGCTCTCCCAGGGGTGGCAGTGGCCCCAGGATCTTGATTTTGGTATCATACATAATGCATGCATCCAGAAATACCTTGCTTAACTGTGATTGGTGGAGTAAACTGTAAATCCACCAAATTACAGCCAATAGGAGAACAGGCCAGTCAGTCAGCACAACACCCCAACTTATGTTTTCCTGTTGGATATTTAGTCTCCTTTTCATTGTTCAGGATGCGATGATACTGGAAATGTGATGGGCGTTGTACTTATTAAACGTCATATCTCTCAGAGTTCTAAATAGTGCAAAAACAATTGGCCGAAGGGGATCTCCCAGAGGTGACAGTGCCCCCAGGAGCCCTCACAGAAGCAGCGGTGCCCACAGGGGTCCTAAGATGAGCGTCAGCATTCCTTAAGGGTGGCAGTGACCCCAAGGGCGGTGGCATCCACAGTTGCCTTTCCAGGGGCAATGGCATTCCAAGGAGCCCTTACAGGGGCAGTGATTCCCCAGGAGGGCCTAGCATAGCAAGGGGCGGAGGCACCCCCAGGGACTTCCCCAGGGTCGGTGGCACTTCCAGGGGCCTTCCTAAGGGTGTCGGTGCCCCCAGGGACCCTGTCTGTGGCGGCGGCAGCCTTAGGGAACCTCCCTGGTGCGACTATGCCATAAGGGACCCTCATATGGTCGGCGGTGACCCTAGGGGCCCTCCCAGTCCAGGTACCGCCCTATGGGGCGCTGCCAGGGCTAAGTCGCCCCCAGTGACCCTCCCAGGGTTGGTGGCAACCCCAGGGGTACTACCAGGGGCAGTGGCGCCACTAAGGGCCCTAACAACAGTGGCGGCACTCCTAGAGTCCCTCCCAGGGCACCGGCATCTCTGGGAGAGTTCCAGGAGGCCCTCCCAGAGGTGGCGGTGCCCCTGGGGCTTGATCGTGGTATCGCACATATTGCATGTGTCGAGCAATCCCTTACTTAACTGTGATTGGTGGACTAAAATGTAAATCCACCAAATTACAGTCAATAGGAGAACAGAGCAGTCAGTCAGCACAACACCCCAGCTTATGTTTTCCTGTTGGATATTTAGTCTCCTTTTTATTGTTTAGGAGGTGATGATACTGGAAATGTGATGGGCGTTGTACGTATTTAACGTCATATCTCTCAGAGTTCTAAGTAGTGCAAAAACAACTTCCCCAATAGGATTTCCCAGGCGTTTCAGTGCGACCAGGAGCCCTTCCAGGAGCAGCGGTGCCCACAGGTGTCCTAACTAGAGCGTCGGCGCCCCCAGGGGCCCTCCTGAACGGTAGCAGTCACCCCAAATGCGGTGGCATCCACAGTTGCCCTCCCAGGGGTGATGGCGCTCCCAGGAGCCCTTACAGGGGTGAAGGATTCCCCTGGCGGCCCAGGAGGGGCGTGCTGCCCCCAGGGTTTAAATTGGTGTGCTGCACCTCCAGGGGGCATTCCTGAAGGGTGTCGGCACCCTCCCAGGACCCTCTCTGTGGCGCAGGCGGAAGCCTCAGGGGACTCTAGGTGCAACTGCCACCCAGAGGACATGAGCAGCTCAAGTGGCGACCCTAGCCCTCCCAGGCAAGTCGTTGATCCATGGGGCGCTGCCATGGTCTGTAGCGCGCCCCCCAGCAGACCCTCTCTCAGTGATGGTGGCAAACCACAGGGCACTCCCAGGTTTGGCAGTACCAGGGGCCCACCCAGAGGTGGCATTGCCCCCCAGGATCTTGATCATGTATCGTACATATTGCATGCATCAAGCAATCCCTTACTTAACTGTGATTGGTGGTATAAAATGCAAATCCACCAAATTACAGCCAGTAGGAGAACAGAGCAGTCAGTCGGCACAACACCCCAACTTATGTTTTCCTGTTGAAGATTTAGTCTCCTTTTCATTGTTCAGGATGTGATGATACTGGAAATCTGATGGGCAGTACTTATTTAACGTCATATCTCTGAGAGTTCTAAATAGTGCAAAAACAGCTGGCCGAAGGGGATCTCCCAGGGGTGACAGTGCCCCTAGCAGCCCTCCCAGAAGCAGCGGTGCCCACAGGGGTCCTAAGAAGAGCGTCAGCGCCCTCAGGAGACCTACCAAAGGCCCTCCTTAACGGTGGCAGTGACCCCAAAGGCGGTGGCATCCACAGTTGTCCTCCCAGGGGCGATGGCATCCCCAGGATCCCTTACAAGGACGGTGATTCCCCCTTGGGGCCTAGCAGGGGCGGTGGCACTTCCAGGGGCCTTTCTAAGGGTGTCGGTGCCCCCAGAGACCCTCTCTGTAGCGGCGACGGCCTAAGGGGACCTCCCTGATGCAACTACGCCCAAGGGACACCCATAGGGTCGGCGGGGACCCTCGGGGCACTCCTAGGTAAGGTCTCGCCCCATGGGGCCCTACCAGGGGCTATGGCACCCCAGTGACCTTCCCAAGGATGGTGGCAACCCCAGGGGCACTGCCAGTGGCCCCAGGATCTTGATTTTGGTATCATACATAATGCATGTATCCAGCAATCCCTTACTTAGCAGTGATTGGTGGAGCAAAATGTAAATACACCAAATAACAGCCAATAGGAGGACAGAGCAGTCAGTCAGCACAACACCCTAACTTATGTTTTCCTGTTGGATATTTAGTCTCCTTTTCATTGTTCAGGATGCGATGATACTGGAAATCTGATGGGCGTTGTACTTATTAAACGTCATATCTCTCAGAGTTCTAAATAGTGCAAAATCAACTGCCCCAAGGGAATCTCCCAGGGGCGACAGTGCCCTAGGAGCCCTCCCAGGAGCAGAGGTGCCCACAGGGGTCCTAAGAAGAGCGTCGGCGCCCCCACGGGCCCAACCATGGACCCTCCCTAAGGATGGCAGTGACCCCAAGAGCGATGGCACCCATAGTTGCCCTCCCAGGGGCGATGGCGTTCCCTGGATCCCTTACAGGGACGGTGATTCCCCCAGGGGAACTAGCAGGGGCGGTGGTGCCTCCAAGGATTTTCCCAGGGATGGTGGCACTTCCAGGGGCCTTCGTAAGAGTGTCGGCACCCCCAGGGACCCTCTCTGTGGCGGCGAAAGCCTCAGGGGCCCTCCCATATGCCAATACTTACAGAGGGACGCTCATAGGGTCAGCGGCGAACCCAGGGGCCCTCCCAGGAAAGTCACCGACCCATGGGGCCCTGCCAGGGGCTGTAGCGCCCCCAGTGACCCTTTCAGTGATGGTGGCAACTACAGGGGCCCACACAATGGCCGCGGGACTTCTAGGGGCCCTCCCAGGTGTGGCAGCGCATCCAGAGGCCTCCCAGGGGTGGCGTTGCCCCAGGAGCTTAGTTTTGGTATCGTACATAATGCATGCGTCCAGCAAGCCCTTACTTAACTGTGATTGGTGGACTAAAATGTAAATCCAACAAATTGCACCCAATAGGAGAACAGAGCAGTCAGTCAGCACAACACCCCAACTTATGTTTTCCTGTTGGATATTTAGTCTCCTTTTTATTGTTCCGGAGGTGATGATACTGGAAATGTGATGGGCGTTGTACTTATTTAACGTCATATCTCTCAGAGTTCTAAATAGTGCAAAAACAACTGCTCCAATGGGATCTCCCAGGGGTGATAGTGCGACCAGGAGCCCTCCCAGGAGCAGCGGTGCCCACAGGTGTCCTAACTAGAGCGTTGGCGCCCCCAGGGGCCCTCCTTAAAGGTAGCAGTGATCCCAAACGCGTGTGGCATCCACAGTTGTTTCCAGAGGCGCGATGGCGGTCCCAAGAGCCCACAGGGGCGGTGATTCCCAAGGTCTAGCAGGGGCGGTGGCGGTCCGGGGTTTCCCCAGGGTCGGTGGCACTTCCAGGGGCCTTCCTAAGGGTGTCGGTGCCCCCAGGGACCCTGTCTGTGGCGGCGGCAGCCTTAGGGAACCTCCCTGGTGCGACTATGCCATAAGGGACCCTCATATGGTCGGCGGTGACCCTAGGGGCCCTCCCAGTCCAGGTACCGCCCTATGGGGCGCTGCCAGGGCTAAGTCGCCCCCAGTGACCCTCCCAGGGTTGGTGGCAACCCCAGGGGTACTACCAGGGGCAGTGGCGCCACTAAGGGCCCTAACAACAGTGGCGGCACTCCTAGAGTCCCTCCCAGGGCACCGGCATCTCTGGGAGAGTTCCAGGAGGCCCTCCCAGAGGTGGCGGTGCCCCTGGGGCTTGATCGTGGTATCGCACATATTGCATGTGTCGAGCAATCCCTTACTTAACTGTGATTGGTGGACTAAAATGTAAATCCACCAAATTACAGTCAATAGGAGAACAGAGCAGTCAGTCAGCACAACACCCCAGCTTATGTTTTCCTGTTGGATATTTAGTCTCCTTTTTATTGTTTAGGAGGTGATGATACTGGAAATGTGATGGGCGTTGTACGTATTTAACGTCATATCTCTCAGAGTTCTAAATAGTGCAAAAACAACTGCTCCAATGGGATCTCCCAGGGGTGACAGTGCGACCAGGAGCCCTCCCAGGAGCAGCGGTGCCCATAGGTGTCCTAACTAGAGCGTCGGCGCCCCCAGGGGCCCTCCTTAAGGGTAGCAGTCACCCCAAATGCGGTGGCATCCACAGTTGCCCTCCCAGGGGCGATGGCGCTCCCAGGAACCCTTACAGGGGCGGTTATTCCCTCAAGGGGTCTAGCAGGGACGGTGGCGCCCCCAGGGGTTTCCCCAGGGTCGGTGGCACTTCCAGGAGCCTTCCTAAGGGTGTCCTTTTAGGGACCCTCTCTGGCGGCAGAAGCCTCAGGGGACCTTCAAGTGCAACTACGCCCAGAGGGACACACATAGGGTCGGCGGCGACCTAGGGGCCCTCAGGCAAGTCCTTGACCCATGGGGCGCTGCCATGGTTTGTAGTGCCCCAGTGACCCTCTCAGTGATGGTGGCAACCACAGGGGCACTCCCAGGTTGCTTAGCATCACCAGGGGCATTACAGAGTGGCATTGCCCCCAGGATCTTGATCGTGGTATCGCACATATTGCATGTGTCGAGCAATCCCTTACTTAACTGTGATTGGTGGACTAAAATGTAAATCCACCAAATTACAGTCAATAGGAGAACAGAGTAGTCAGTCAGCACAACATCCCAACTTATGTTTTCCTGTTGGATATTTAGTCTCCTTTTTATTGTTCAGGATGTGATGATACTGGAAATGTGATGGGCGTTGTACTTATTTAACGTCATATCTCTCAGAGTTCTAAATAGTGCAAAAACAACTGCTCCAATGGGATCTCCCAGGGGTGACAGTGCGACCAGGAGCCCTCCCAGGAGCAGCGGTGCCCATAGGTGTCCTAACTAGAGCGTCGGCGCCCCCAGGGGCCCTCCTTAAGGGTAGCAGTCACCCCAAATGCGGTGGCATCCACAGTTGCCCTCCCAGGGGCGATGGCGCTCCCAGGAACCCTTACAGGGGCGGTTATTCCCTCAAGGGGTCTAGCAGGGACGGTGGCGCCCCCAGGGGTTTCCCCAGGGTCGGTGGCACTTCCAGGAGCCTTCCTAAGGCGGAAGCCTCAGGGGTCCTCCCAGGTGCAACTATGCCCAGATGGACACACATAGGGTCGGCGGCGACCCTAGGGGCCCTCCCAGGGAAGTCACCGACTCATGGGGCGCCGCCAGGGTCTGTAGCGCCCTCAGTGACCCTCAAAGTGATGGTGGCAACCACAGGGGGCACTGCCAGGGGCGGCTGCACCCCTAGGGGCACACACAATGGCGGCGGCACTTCTAGGGGCCATCCCAGGTGTGGCAGCGCCCCCAGAGGCCCTCCCAGGAGTGGCGTTGCTCCAGAGGCTTGGTATTGGTATCGTTCATAATGCATGCGACCAGCAAGCCCTTACTTAACTGTGATTGGTGGACTAAAATGTAAATCCACCAAATTACAGCCAATAGGAGAACAGAGCAGTCAGTCAGCACAACACCCCAACTTATGTTTTCCTGTTGAATATTTAGTCTCCTTTTCATTGTTCAGGATGCGATGATAATGGAAATGTGATGGGCAGTACTTATTTAACGTCATATCTCTCAGAGTTCTAAATAGTGCAAAAACAACTGCCCCAAGAGGACCTCCCAGGGGCGACGGTTCCCCTAGAGGCGAAGGTTCCTTCAGGGGCTCTTCTTAAGGGCAGCGGTGCCCCCAGTGGCCCTTCTTAGAGGCAACAGCCCCCCCAGGGGAAATCCCAGTGGCTCTCTTTAGAAGCAGCACCGCAAGGGACCTCCCAGAGGTGGTGGCACCCCCAGGGACCCTCCCAATGGCGGCTTCTCCCTCAGGGGCCCTTCCTGGGTCAGCGGCGTCCACCGATGTCCCCCCAGGGTCAGCAGCGTTCCCATGGACCCTTCCTGGGGCAGTGAAACCCCAAGGGGTCCTACCAGGGGCTGTGGCACCCCCAGGTGGCCCTCCCAGAGTCAGCAGTGCCCCCATTAGCTCTCCCTGGGGCAGTGAAGCCTCAAGGGAACCTGCCAGGGGTCTTCCACTGGCGGTGGCGCCCCCATTGGCCCTCCCAAGGGCGGCAGCGCCCTCAGGGGTCTTCCTTAGGGGTGGTGGCAACCTCAGGGACCCTCCCAGGGGCGGTTGCACCCCCAGGGGCCCTCCCAGATGCGGTGGCGCCCCAATGGGCCCTCACAGGGGTGGCATCACTCCTAGGGGGCCCGCCCAAGAGGCCCTGCAAGGGGCAGTGGCGACCCCAGGGGCCTTGCCAGGGGCGGTAGCGCCCCCAGGGGCCCTTCCAGGGGCTGTGGCACCTCCAATAAACCCTCCCTGAGGCGGTGGCGCGCCCAGTGGTCCTACCAGGGGCGGCAGCACCCGCAAGGGCCCTCCCAGGGACGGTGGTTCCCCCGGGGCCCTTGATATCGAATATTAGTGGTTGTAAGGACGCTTGGAAAATTATTGACATGTTTCAATGCTAATTACTCGCCAACTATGGGTTTCCAAAGTGCGATTTTGGTGTTAATGTGTTATTCTGTAAGTAGAGCTGTTCTTTAGACGTTGCCCTAACCTTAGCTATACTATCCTGACTGAAGCTAAAACTTGGTTGCTGTTGTGGAAAAACTCATGATATTAAATTTCACTTTTCGGTTATTAGACAAGTTCAAATTGCATTGTGGTCGTCTTTTTACTCAGTACGTAATTCGTGGTTTGAGCGTTACATCTTCCCTGACTTATCTATTTTTTAGGGAGCTGGTGTTGCACTGGGTTTTAAGAGTCTGAGCTTAAGCAGACTGAATGTCATGGTCCTCTAAGGCGACAGAACTAATCCCTACAGTCACCTCAACCACTTGGAACTACATGTATGACCAGACAGCTGCTTCCATGGATCGATTTACAGCCAATATATTCTTCAGTGGCATATATAGGGGGGGGGGGTGTGGCAATCACCCCCTTATATTACAGCCACATTTGCAATATTCATAACCATTTGTATCACAAATTATTCAGATTAGTTGATTTGTTAACGAGAACAAATATTTTGGCTAAAGAGCATACTATTTGTTTTATACAGTATTTTGAGACTACTACAGCTGTATTTATTTCTTAATGTTTCAAGACATAGAGTAACTAAATGATAAGTTATCAAAGGAGTTTTGTAAATGTAACATGATCACATGAAATAAACAGATTACAAAAAGTTTGAGTGACTGAATCATATGCCAATTGTATGAAGTACTATACCCATATCGGCCATAAAATATGTCCTACTATTCATTGTAAATAGCCTCAAAACTATTCAAGGACACTGTGAGGGTCATACATATAATGAGTCAAATTCAGTACGACAACAAGAAAAAGAATCTCCAATTGACATTATCTTTGAGTGATCTTAATGTTAAGAATAAGTTACACTGCCAGGAAAGTAATGATAAAGCACTAAGACTGGCAAAAACTGCAAGGTAACAATTGCAGAAATGTTAATGGGCAAAAGTGAACAGAGCCAGGAGAAAACAGAGACTGGGATGGATGAGTAAAATTAAAAACCGAATCCCCAGAGAGATGCAATATATCATTAGATTTTTTTCAAAACATCCCTAAGACATTTAGAGTGGAGGGCTGTGGTCGCCAGCCCTCAGATTTGAGGTTGTTTCTTTGATTTATTGACACCCGTCTGGTTTTCCTATAGAGGCGTCTAGTATCAGCATGGCCGAGGCAGGTCCAGCTGACGACGACTTTGAGGATTTTGACGATGATTCCAATTTCTGGGATGACTGTGACGAATACTATGAGCCAGAGACACTCAATGATGAGGTAAATACTCATGTGTTCTGTTGGGGGAAATATATCTACATCTGTTCTGGTTAACTAAAAAAAAATGTTTTTGCTGTAACAGTATTTTGAAGATATTAAGTGTTTATTATTATTTTTTTTCAAATGGGCAGCGACAACGAGAACAACAATTGACACAGGAAGACTGGGAACAACAGCTGCCACAACACCACCGGCGGAGGGAGAGGGTGGCAGAGTTGGTGGAGACGGAACGCAATTATATCAAAGACCTGGAAACACTCTTGGAAGTCAGTGCTCTTGCCTCCTCCAGGAACCACGTGCTCAAGGCCATCGACTTGCATACTGTCCTTGGTAACATTTCACAAGTAAGATTTAAGTGCGACATATCAAAGGCATTGACAACACTACAAAGAGCATGTTGTTGAAAATGACCCCATCGACTCTTATCAAGCTAGCTTACCAACAGTCCACACCTCATTTTTATTTACCCACACCACACCTCCCTTCTCTCCTGTTAACTTGGTAACCTTTCTGAGTCAAGTTCACTAGTTGTATAATCTGCTGTCTTTATACAGTACAGTACAGTACAGTACAGTACAGTACAGTACAGTACAGTACAGTACAGTGCATTGCAGTGCAGTGCAGTACAGTGCAGTGCAGTACAGTGCAATACAGTACAGTACACTACAGTACAGTACAGTGCAGTGCAGTACAGTACAGTGCAGCACAGTACAGTGCAGAACAGTATTGAAGAGTACAGTAGAGTACAGTATATGATATAGTTTTATGCACAATCGAGTATGTTTAAGTACTGCCATCTGCTTCATTAGTGTCGGTTTCATTGTTTTATATAGTAAATACCTGTACCTGTAGTCAACATTTTTAAGAAAATTTATATAAAGGTGATTTAAAACTTATGGGCACAGCCTAGTTGATTTTTTAATTATTCTAAATACAGTATCTTCAATTATTTAAAATCTTATCAATTAACAATAATTACTCAATTTTTTTTAATTGTGAACACAGATAATTAATCAGCATGTAAAGTACTGCAGTGCCTTTGTATGAAATTTGAAAAAAAATCCATGGTATGACCCCCAGTGCCAAAATGTGTTGGAAGCAGGGAGGTAGGTGAGTGTTGGAAGCAGGAGGGTAGGGGTGTGTTGGAAGCAGGTTAGCAGAATAGTGTTGGAAGTAGGTGAGAAGGTCAATGTTGGAAGACTATGTGCAGGCCAGTCCGAGAGGTGCGTGAGAAAAATCAACAGATGCTTAATTAGTATATCAGGTGCAATGAATTGAAAGATGATAGTGGGGAGTACATTTTTTTTTTCAGAAATATTGACCATCAGTTTTATAATCTCTCTCTCTCTCTCTCTCTCTCTCTCTCTCTCTCTCTCTCTCTCTCTCTCTCTCTCTCTCTCTCTCTCTCTCTCCACTCATCCTCCCCCTTACCCTCCTACCCTCTCACTCACTCTTCCACTCATGCTCCCCCCCCCACCCTCTCCCACTCACCCAGTCCACAGACCGACTCCCATGTCCATCAGGAACCAAATGAACTTCTCGTACAGCCACAAGACAAAAGGAGGGTATAATGTATTTCCATCGGATGAAAAGTGGCCATTGTTCAGGGTCGAGGAATACTTTCTGAAAATTCTGGTTTACGACTCATCTGCCTCCTTGATGCTTCTCCGGGCGCTGCACTAGGGAGATGCCTAATGGGAGGCCGCCGCTATCTCCACAACACTCTGCCCTCGCTATCTCTCACATCTCTTAGCGAAAGAGTAAAGAAAAGAGAAAAAACAGATGTATACTTGTATATATAAATATGTTTATATATGTTTTATATACTGTATACTGCATATATATATACATGGTATGATTCTGTACGTTTACTCTTTATACTGGACATGTATATAAATCATCATCTTAGAATAGAAGAGGGAAAAAGAGGAAAAGGTTAAGAAAAAGCAAAACGATGTCGAAAAAAAAAAGAAGAGGGAAAAGGGAGAAGTAACGAAGTCATCCCAGCCAGAGTCAAATGGCAGAAGGAAAAGAAAACAGATAGAGAGATAAACAGAATAATAACCCAGTGGAGACAAAGAAAGAATTAAAGAAAAATGAGCATAAAGAGAACGAAAAAAAACACACAAACACACACACACGAACAAAACAACAACAAGGGAAGTAAGAAAAAAAATATAAACGACGCCTTCTCTGCGAGCTCTTTAATCTGAACGTGAAGTGTGTTGCCAAGGAGCCGAATAGGCCAATAAGTTGCTCTGATTCCGACAAATATCTGGAGAGTGCCCATCCCAAATCAGTTTTTATGCAAATCCGCGGCATAAATACGGACGGAGCGCTCGTACGGCGACCACTCTCAGTCCCCAGCTCGTTTTCCTCCGACTGTGCATGGGAATGAGTAAAAATCACACTGTATTGGACTACTGTGCTCCTGGGGGACATGGAATGCGATAGTCAATACACACAGACAGACACACACACGTACAGGGTCTGACGGAGAGGAGATCTCTTTAAGAAACCGTAGAGGATGATCACTATAGGAGACAGGGAAGGAGATGATAACTAGGAGATGGAAGGAGGAGATGAGCACTAGGAGAAGGAAGGAGGAGATGATCACTCGGAGACAGGGAAGGAGGAGATGATAACTAGGAGACAGGGAAGGAGGAAATGATCACTAGGAGACAGGGGAAAGAAGGAGATGATAACTTGGAGACAAGGGAGGAGAGGAAGAAATAATCACTAGGAGACAGGAGAAGAAAAACAACACAAAGATAGAATCAAGAGAGAGAGAGAGAGAGAGAGAGAGAGAGAGAGAGATAATGAAAAGTGATGGTGGGAGAGTTTTGCTAGGTTGAGAATAAAGAGGATGAAGAGGAGATGGAGGAGGAGGAGAGGTGAAGGAGGAGGAGGAGGGAGGAGGAGGAGGAGGACTTGAGGGTGAGAAGTGGGACTCGGTAGAATGATGAAAGAGGACTCACAAGAGGAAGGAAGGAAGAAAGGCTTTAATGGAGTGAGGGAGAGGACTTTTTTTTAGTTTCACAACTTTATTGACAAAGCTTGTAGTACAGTTTGCCTATTCTGAGTAATTCAGCCAGGTCTTGACACTGAGGGTGGTATCACTTCTCACTGCCACGCAGGACAGAGG
Source organism: Homarus americanus (assembly GCF_018991925.1). NCBI lineage: Eukaryota > Metazoa > Arthropoda > Malacostraca > Decapoda > Nephropidae > Homarus > Homarus americanus. The sequence goes on along the minus strand of NW_024721443.1, from coordinate 664,728 downwards.
TTCATACACTAAGAAGATAATAGTATTGGTCATATTCATTAATAGCAATGGTCATATCCATGAGGGTGCTATCACTGTTCACTGCCACGCAGGGCAGTGGTTCATATACAATGTAAGTCATATTCTATTTGAGGACTACTCAGTGTGGGGTAGCAAATTTAGGATAGACTGCAAGGATATCCTCAAGCACTCCTGATTCAGTGTAGTAATTACACAGTTCATGATACAATAAGCCAGGTGGCCTGAAGTCTTTGACAGTGTAACATTCAATAATATAATGTTCAAGTGTATGCTTTCAAGGTTTCTCACAAAGTTTACATGCTGAATGTTCCGGTATGGGTACAGCGCCACTAACTTGTCAGATGTTTTTTACGGGCATTAGCCCACCTGGGCACAGGTAATGACCCACATCAGGGCCTGGGGGGCAAAAATATAATAATAAATAATAATAATAATAATAATAATAATAATAATAATAATAATAATAATAATAATAATAATAATAATAATAATAATAATAATAATAATAATAATAATAATAATATAATAATAATAATAATAACAATAATAATAATATCTATTATTATTGTCTGGTTCTGTCTTTGTGCTGGCCATACCGGTACCTGTAACAAAATTTTTCATATTTACTGATGCTACAACTACCAGGTCTCTCTGCATTTCTCAGTTCTTCCAGATCAGAGTTCATGATTTTGACTTGTATGTTTTTAAGTACATCATTGAAAAAGCCAAGGCCCCTGTCTACATTTTCTTTTTTACATGCCTCATTGGCCAGTCTGAACAGACCGTCTGGCTCACTGTCTCTAAAGTTGTCCGTAATATTAAAAGAAATATGATAACTGCTAAGACAGGTAAGATTAAGGACAAGGAAGAAGATTGACTTACAAAACCACGGAAGAGAACTCATATAGAGCTCGTAATAGAAATGAGGAGTAATTAAAACCCTAAATAATCTTAAAACAAGTTTATTATCTCAAGTTACGTTTGCGTCATATATGTATATCTATATAAGTTATCTATACAAATAAATATATTATATTTTTGCTATTTTGTTTTCACCTTTTTTATTCTTTTCTTATTCTCATTCATGCACACATAAATACAAAATCAAAATTATCACTTTTGATTCTACAATTTGGTTTATGGGATTTTCAGAGGATTTCTTAGTATCAAGAGGTGTTAATGGGGATTACATGGTGTGGAGAAGGCACTGGTAGGGATTATATGGTGTAGAGGAGGCACTGGTAGGGATTACATGGTGTGGAGGAGGCGCTGTTAAGGATTACATGGCGTAGAAGAGGTGATGGCAGGGATTACATGTTGTGGAGAAGGTGTTGGAAGGATTAAATGGTATCGAGAACGTGCTGGAGGGATTACATAGTGTAGAGGCTCTACTGGTAGGGATTACAACACTTTGCAACAAAAATGTGTAAAATACTTGTTTAGAAAGATTTATTAATTAAATGGAAAGGTAATATATGGGTAAGAAGAATGTTTTGGTTAAAGTTTATACCGTATGAATATAATGTATCAAGAGCACACGGTAAACGGGATTATATAGGTATTTTGGGTAAAGTTCAACAGTGTGTTTATGATTTATCAATAACAAAGAGAAAAGGTGTCTGTTCCGTCATTAATAATATGTATCTATAATCGATTACCATCACACAGCAAACGGGAGTAAGTTTTTCCTTGGAGCCTTTCCCGTGGACAAGACAGTGCAGCGACCAGAAACAAGAGCTTTTGGAATCATCTATAACATGTATTCCATAATTTGCTACCATCACATAGCAAACGGTAGTAAGTGTTTTCCTTGAAGCCTCTATCGTGTGGCTATAATCTATCAACAACACACACCACACACTTACCTCTGGTCCTGGGTCGACGCGTCTTCGACAATCAATAAATCCCTCACCATTTTTCTCGTCAAAATTCCCTGCAGCTTGATTTATGAAGGTCACGTACATATATTGAGATGCGCGCCGATGGGCCAGAAAGAATATAGGGGTAAACCTACCGATTCATTTAGGGTCAAATTCTTCTTCTGTGGTATAGCAATATGAACATTTAAAACAACGTCATAGCAATAACTTTAAAACTACCTGCCTTTTTTTATTACTTTCACACATCATAAAATTTTAGGGAAAACTATTTTGATATTCATTTAAAGTAATTTAAAGGAGCAAATTCAAAATATTTTAATGTAAATTGTTAAGAAAGACATCAGTTCACATTGCTTCTCACATAACTAAGAATATCTAAGACAAGTTTATAACACAATTAAACTTATAGAAAAAGTAATGTTCTTCCCAAAACGACATAGCGATCATTCTTGACCATAAATTTGGTGCAGGAGTTTTGGATTAATTTATTTCCTTGGGTAAAGTGAATAAAGATGTAAACATGAATTTTAACCTACGTATTATTAATAGCCTTGCTGCTGCTGCTGCTGCTGCTGCTGCTGCTGCAACCTTTGCTGCTCCTGCTGCTGCAGATTCTACTGCACCATTCACTGCTTCTGCTGCTGCTTTTAATACTACTGTTGCTGCCTCTAAAGATGCTGCCGCTTCTGCTGTTGCTGCTGCTTTTCAGCTGCCGATTTTCCTGCTTCTGCTTCTGCTGCACCCTTTGCTACTGCTGCTGCTGCCTCTAATGATGTTGCTGCTTCTGCTGTTGCTGCTGCTTTTGCTGCCTTTGTTGCTGCTGCTTTTGATGCTGCTGCTTTTGTTGCTGCTGCTTCAGCTGCACCCTTTGCTGCTGCTGCTGCTGCGGCTTCTGCTGCACCCTTTGCTGCTGCTTCTTCTGCTGCTGCATTTGCTGCATCTGCTGCTGCTGCTGTTGCTGCTGCTCCTGCTGCTGCTGCTGCTACTACTGCCACTTTTGCAGCAGTTGTTGATGCTGCGTTCAATTTGTTGGAGCTGCTGTTGCTGCTGCTAGTGTTACCTTTGCTGTAGCGGGTTTTGCTGCTGCCTATGCTGCTGCCGCTTTTCCTGCTGCTGTAGCTGCTGCTGTTGCTGCTACTGATAGACCCTCTGCTGCTGGTGCGTCTGTTGCACTTTTTACTGCTGCTGCTGTTTTCCTGTTGATGTTGCTGCTGCTGCTTTTGCTGCTGTTGATGCGTCGGCTGCTGCAGCTTTTTCTGCTCCTGCTGCTTTTGCTGCTGCTGCTGTTGCTGCCTCTGCTACGGCCGCTTTTTCTGCTCCTGCTGCTTTTGCTGCTGCTGCCACTTTTCTTACTACTGTTGCTGTTTCTGCTTCTGCTGCACCCTCTGATGCTGCTGTTGCTGCCACTTTTGCTGCTGCTGCTACTGCTGCTGCTGCTTCTACTACTACTGCTGCTTTTGCTGCCTCTGATGCTGCCGCTTTCCTGCTCTTGCTGCCGCTGCACCCTTTTCTGCTGCTGCCTGCTGCACGCTCTGCTCTTGCTGCCTCTCCTGTTGCTTCTACTCCTGCTGCTGCTTCTGCTGCTGCTTCTGCTGCACCCTTTGATGCTGCTCCTGATGCTGCTGCTGCTGCATCTGCTGCACCCTTTGCTGCTGCTGCTGCTGCTGCTGCTTCTGCTACACCCTTTGCTGCTGTAGCTTCTCTTGCACCCTTTGCTGTTGCTAGTTTAGCTGCTGCTGTTGCTGCTGATGCTATTGGTGCTGCTTATTTTGCTGCTGCTGTGCTGCTGCTAGTTTTCATCTTGCTCCTGCTGCTGCTGTACTCTTTGCTGCTGCTGCTTCTGCTGCATCCTTTGCTGCTGCTGCTGCTGCACCCCTTGCTGCTGCTGCTGCTGTTGTTTCTGCTGCACCCTTTGCTGCTTTGCTGCTGCTGCTGCACCGCTTTGCTGCTGCTGCTACAACTGCTGTTGCTGCTGCTGCTGCTACTGCATTTGCTGCTCATGTTGCTGTTTTTGCTGCACCCTTTGCTGCTGCTGTTGCTGCTGCTGCTGCTTCTACCGCTTTTGCTGCTGCTGGTGCTGCTGGTGCAGGTGCAGCTTTGCTTCTGCTGCAACTTTACTGCTGCTGCTGCTGCTGCACCCTTTACTGCTGCTGCTGCTGTTTCTGCGTTTAATTTGCTGCTGCTGTTGCCTCTGCTGCTGCTGCTGCTGCTGCTGCTTCTGCTGTACCCTTTGTTGATGTTGCTGCTGCTTCTGTTGCTGCTACTTTAGCTGTCTCTGCTGCTGCTGATTCCTCTGTTGCTGTTCCTGCTACTTAATTTGCTGTTGCTGTGCTGCTGTTGCTGCTAGTTTTGCTGCTTTTGCTTCTGCTGCACGTTTTGCTGCTGCTGCTGCTGCTGCTGCAGCTTTTGCTACTTCTCCATTAAAAGTTACAGCTGCTGCTACTGCTCCTTGTAATTTTGTTGCTGTTGTTGCTGCTGTTGCTGCTTTTCCTCCTGCTGGTGAATTGCTGCTTCTGCTGCTGCTGTTGTTTCTCCTGCACCCTTTTTCTGCTGCCTCTGTTGCTGCCGCTTCTGCTGCCGCTGCTGCTGCTGTTGTTTTGCTGCTGCTGCTGCTTTTGCTGTTGCCGTTGTTTTTAATGCCGCTGCTGGTGGTGTTGCTGCCGTCGCTTTGTTGGCCGTTGCTGGTGCTGCCATCGTTGCTGTTTTGTTGTTGCCGCTGCCGCCATCGGTTTTGTCAGTTGCTGCTGCTGCTGCTGCTGCTTTGCTGCCGCTGCTGCTGTTGCTGCTTTGTTGCTGCTACTGCTGCTGCTTTTTGTTGTTGTTGCTGCTGCTGCCATCGGTTTTGTTGCTGCTCAGCTGCTGCTGTTGCTGCTGCTTTGCTGCTGCTACTGCTGCTGCTTTTGTTGTTGGTTTGCTGCTGCTGCCATCGGTTTGTTGCTGCTCGTGCTGCTGCTGCTGTTGCTGCTGCTTTTGCTGCCAAGCATTGCCGTTGCTTTTGTTGTTGTTGCTGCTGCTGCCATCGGTTTTATTGCTGTCGTGCTGCTGTTGCTGCTGTTGCTGCCATCGAGTTCGGTTGCTGCTCGTGCTGCTGCTGCTTTTGCTGCTACTTACATTGCTGCTGTTTCTGTTGCTGCTGCTGCCGCTTTTCTGCTTCTGGTTAAGCTGCCGCTTTTCTGCTTCTGCTGCTGCTGCTGCACGCTTTGCTGCTGCTGCTTTTGCTGCTACTGCTGCTGATGCCTCTGCTGCAGCCGCTTTTACTGCTGCTGCTGCTGTTACTGCACCAATTTGCTGCTTCTGGAGCTGCTGCGCTGCTTGTGCTGCACCCTTTGCTGCTGCTGATGATGCTGCTGCTTTTGCTGTATCTGCTGCTACCTCTGCTGCTGCTGCCGCTGCTGCTGCTGGACGCTTTGCTGTTTCTGGTGTTGCTTTTTATGCTGCTAAGGTTGCTGCTGCCTCTACTGCAGCCGCCATTGCTGCTGCTGCTGTTGTTGCTGCTGCTGCTACTGCTGCTGCTGTTGCTGCTTTTTCTGCTGCTACTGCTGCTGCTTTTGTTGTTGCTGCTGCTGCTGACATCGGTTTTGCTGGTGATGCTGCTTTGCTGCTGTTTCCTGCTTCTGGTTGCTGCTGTCGCTTTTCCTGCTTCTGGTTGCTGTTGCACGCTTTGTTGCTGCTGCTTTGCTGCTACTGCTGCTGACTTGTTGTTGTTGCGGCTGCTGCTGCTGCTGCCATCGGATTGCTGCTGCTGCTCGTGCTGCTGCTGATGATGATTCTTTTGCTGCTTCTGCTGTTTGTTCTGTACCCTTTGCTGCTGCTGCTGCTGCTGCTGATGCTGCTGCTACTGCTGCTGATGCCTCTGCTGCAGCCGGTTTTACTACTGGTGCTGCTGCTGCTGCTGCTGCTGTTACTGCGCTAATTTTCTGCTTCTGGAGCTGCTGCGCTGTTTGTGCTGCACCCTTTGCTGCTGCTGCTGCTGATGCTGCTGCTTTTGCTGCACTTTGCTGCTACTGTTGGTGCTGCTTATTTTGCTGCTGTGCTGCTGCTAGTTTTGCTCTTCCTGCTGCTGCTACTCCTGCTGCTGCTGCTGTTTCTGCTGCATCCTTTGCTGCAGCTGGTGCTGCTAGCGCTGCACCCTTTGCTGCAGCTGCTGTTGCTTCACCTGCACGTTTTGCTGCTGCTGATTTTGCTGCTGCTGCGCCCTTTGCAGCTGCTTCTGCGCTGCTGATGCTGCTTTTGCTTCTGCTGGTGCTGCTGCCACTGCTGCGTTTAATTTGCTGCTGCTGTTGCTGCGTTTAATTTGCTGCTGCTGCTGCTGTTGTTGTTGCTGTTGTTGCTGCCGCTGCCGCTGCTGCAGTCGCTTTTACTGTTGCTGCTGCAGCCACTTTTGCTGCTGCTGTTGCTACTTATGCTGCACACTTTCCTGCTGCTGCAGCTGCTGGTTCTGCTGCTGCTGCACACTTTGTTGCTGATGCTTCTCCTTCACCCTCTGTTAATGCTTCCTCTGCTACTACCGCTTCTGCGTTTAAGTTGGTGCTGTTGTTGCTGCTGCTGTCGCTTTTGCTGCTGCTGCTGCACCCTTTGTTGATGCTGCTGCTGCTTCTGTTGCTCCCTTTGCAGCTTCTGCTGCTGCTTCTTTAGCTGTCTCTGCTGCTGCTGCCTCTGCTGGTTGCTGTCGTTGTGTTGCTGTGCAGAACACTTTGCTGCTCGCTGCTGCTGTATTGCTTGCTTTTGCTTTTTGCTGTGGTTGCTGCTGCTGTTGCTGCTTTGGCTTTGCCGCTGCTGCTGCTGCTTTTTCAGGTTGCTGTTTGTATTAGTTGTTGTTGTCTCGTTGCTGCATCTCTTTGGCTTTGCTGCTGCTGCTGCTGCTGCTGTCTCAAGGCAATCCCTCGTTGTCATTTCCCCATGTGCTACTGCTGCTACTGTTGCTGGTTTTGCTGCTGCTGATGATAATGCTTTTGCTGTTGCTGCTTCTGCTGCACCTTTTTCTGCTGCTGCTGCTGTTTTTGCTGCCTCTAATGCTGCTGCTGCTGCTGCTGATTTTGCTGCCTCTGCTGCTGCTGTTGTCACTTTTGCTGCTGCTGCCTCCGCTTATGCTGCTGCTGTTGCTGCTGCTGCTGCTTCTGCTGCACCCTTTGCTACTGCTGTTGTAGTTGCTGCTGCTGTTGCTGCTTTTGTTGCTCCTTTTGCTGCTGCTGTTGCTGATGTTGTTGCTCCTACTGCTGCTTTACCCTTTGCTGCTGCTGCTGCTGCATCTGCTGTTAACACTTTTGTTGCTACTGCTTCTGCTGCGTCTGTCAATATTAATAATAATATCAATAACAATAATTATAATAATACATAAATAATCAATAATAATATAAATAATATACATGAACGTTGAGCAAAGTTCCCACCCACCCACCCACCATCACCAATCATCTTCCTTTATAATCATTAGACACGGGCCTCACCTTGCCTATCTCTCCAATACCTTCTAACATGATGGACGGCCACTGTAACCTTCTCCCAGCCGCGTCTATCTCAACTTTACAAACTTTAAACCAGGATATCTTTCTCCCACATACACGGGTGCGGCTTAAGGGATGTGACTCTCCCTTTATTTATTGAGTATCGGGATGAATTTGTCGATACCGCCCGTGTGGGGTGGGGCTCCATCCTCCCCATTATATTGTTTTTGAATGGGGGTGCCGCTGACGTGTAATGGTCGTAGTGGGGGGGGAGGTGTAGAGGCTAGGGGGAGAGGGGATGAGGCAGGACAGGAGGGAGGGAGAAGAGGGAGAGGGGTGAAGGTGAGGGGAGGGGGAGGGTAGAGGGCTAGGGGAGAGGGATGGAGGGGTGAGTAGGATGGTGAGGGAGGGAGAGAGAGGAGGTTAAGGGAGAGGGGATGGAGGGGTAGATGTAGAGGGGAGGGAGGAGTAGATGGTGGGGGAGAGGGAGGAAAGGTATAGAAGGAGAGGTAGAGGGGGGGAGAGGGGATGAGGGGGGATAGGGAGGGGAGGGGGGAGGGGAGAGGGAGCAGATGGGGAGGGGTGGGGATGGTGAGGGAGGGAGAGGGAGAGATGGGGAGGGGTAGATGGTGAGAGGAGGGGGACAGAGGAGAGGGGGGTGGGGAGAGGAGTAGGATGGGGAGGTGTAGACAGAGGGGAGGGGGTGGAAGAGGAGAGATGGGGAGGTGGGATGGTGAGGGAGGTGGGGGATGGTGGGAGAGGGGTGGGGTGTAGATGTGAGGGGAGAGGGGAGGGAGAAGAGGGGAGATGTGGGGTGGAGGGGTAGATGGTAGAGGGAGGGAGGGAGAGGGAGAGGGGGTGGGGGTGGGATGGGTGAGGGGAGGGAGGGAGGAGAGGGGGGAGGGTGGGACAGAGGGAGGGAGGGAGAGGTGTAGGTGGTGAGGGGAGAGGGAGGGAGGAAGTGGTGTAGATGCCGGGGGGGGGGAGGAAAAGGAGTAAATGGTAGGAGAGGGATGTAGTGATGGTGGAGGTGAGGTGAAAATTGTGATGGTGAGGGGTAGGGAAGAGAGGAGGGAATGGTGAGGGAAGAGAGAAAGAGTGGGAGAGGGGATTTCTTTTTTAATTTATGATTTTTTATTTGATTTTTGGAAATTAAAAAAAATATATATATTTTTTTTTTAATTTATTGAAAATTTTAAGCATTTTTTTATTCTGCTTGGAAATTTGTTGTTTTAGTTTTTTTAATTTGTACGAGTTGGTGAGCTGAAGTAATTTTTCCTTCCTATACCGTTTACCTTTTTCATAAATAAGTAATTTTATATTTAATCCTCATTCGAAATTTCTCTTTTAACAATCTAATAAAACTTTATTTGCGTCTCTAACTCATAATAGGAGACTTACTTAACGTATCGTTCATCTTTTGTTTATATTTTTATGTGAATGGGTAACTAATTTATTCCTCCTACACTCTCTTCTTTGGTTCCTAATGAGTTACTAATATGGTCTGCAGATCGTTCTATGACAACATTTATTAATCGTAAAACTAACTGGTCCCCCTTAAACTCTTTCCTTTAACTAAATGCTAAACTACTGTGGTGTTCTCCCTATCTCCGTGTCGCCCTCTACTTATGGTAACTAGTTGATGTCCTCCCCTCCAGCAGTGCCTCGCCCCTTCTAGCTAATGGACGTCGAGTTTATCTCAGTTGTCGAAGCCAATCTGGCCAGGCGGAGCTGATCAGCAGGCGGCACCCCGCCTCGGCAGCAGGGCAGATCCTCCATCAGAAGCGAACATTAAAGGCCCCGCAGAGCTTTACAAAACCACAGTGACAATATTTAGACATCCATATCATGTATCGGGTCTCCCAGTCGGGGTGTTCCTCAGCCAGGAGACCCCGCTACCAAGAACCCTTCCTTCTGCTGCCATTCAGACACGCGTTTCTCACCTAACTAGTCAAGAGGTACCAGAGTAACCAATTAGAATGTAAATAAAAGGCAAAACGACCAACAAGAAAGGTACACAAGGACGCCACAGGGTGGGGCAGAAGCGTGGACAGCACCTCGCCAGCAAGAGAGACCTGGAGGGGTGGTGGGGAATCGGGGGGAGAGGTCACTCAAGGGCCCTAGAGCCCCTTCGTGTTTGGGCAGCTCTCGAGTGCGTTGACTCTGAGGGCGCGGTGATTATTTAGCCGAGTTTTATATTGTCATCAAACACTCGTGGCCAGTCAAGGGTACTCCAAGGCTATCTCTCTCCCTTCTACAGACCCTGACGTCGAGTGTTCCACCACGGGGATGTAAACTGCCTCTAGAGATGGTAATTGCGACAAAATGCTACTGAGGCGGCATTTATTGTCGTCCATCACCCTGGTCGAGGGTAAAGTTAGAGCACTTCAACCTGTCGTTCGGTGTTCCTCTCCTGATGGTGCGGGAGTTGCTGTGTGTGTGTGTGTGTGTGTGTGTGTGTGTGTGTGTGTGTGTGTGTGTGTGTGTGTGTGTGTGTGTGTGTGTGTGTGTGTGTGTGTTTGTGTGTTTGGTGTGTAAGTTTGTGTGTGTGTGTGTGTGTGTGTGTGTGTGTGTGTGTGTGTGTGTTTATACATATGAGTATGTCTAGGGTGGAAGAATCTAATGTGTACCCTGTAAAGACGCTCCTACAGTATATATAGAGGAAGTGATGACGGTATTCCCTGGGGAAAGAGAACCAATATGTATTTTTTTAAATAGACCTGTAATTAGGGTCAGGTGAGGTTATTGGCAAGAGAGGTTATGCTGCCATGCCACGTTTCACGGCTTTTTAGCTCTAAGAAGGGCTTGTACAGGGTGAGGCAAGAGGTTAGGTATGGTTATGTTTGGTTATGTTACGTTACGTTACATCACGTTAAGCAGTTTTTGTTAGGTTAGTTTTGGTTGTTGATAAGTGAAGGAGAGTCATCAAGAGGTAAGAGGAGACGTTGGGGTCACTAGACTTCAGTGACGTCCAGCAGAGCCGTCCCGAAGGGGGGGAGCTGGGCACTGGCCCCGCGCTCTCCTGGTTAGTGATTATACAGTTCAAACACAACACATGAATTAATAAAAGAGGGCTGTGCTGACTGGAAGTATTTAAGTGAAAGAATAAAATCTCATGAGTCATCACATAAACACTTAGTCTACTTAACCAAATGGATGGAAGTGAAAAGAAGGTTGTGTTCAATGACTACCATAGATACACTCACGTTACAAGACCTGAATAAAGAAAAGGAACGTTTGGCAATCGGTTCTAACATGTATTATAGCAACTGTGCAGTACCTAGCTGAGCACAACTCTGCTTTGGACAAGTCATCGAGTGTTGGAACTTTCACGATGTTGAGGAAACCGAATAGTGTTCAGAGCTTCGAGTACTCCAAGAACTCATTCCCATAGAAAGAAAAATGCACTTCAATTCTTTCCGTTTCTAAACTCTCTTAATGGTTCCTTCCCGAATGCAGAAATAGCGTGTAGGATTTTGTTGACATTTCCGGTGACAGTGGCATCAGGGGCTCTCCCCTCCCCCTCTCTCTTTATTTATCCCTCTCCCCTATCCCTTTCCTTCTCCATATCCCTCTCCCATCATCCCTCTCCTTCCCCCACTCCCATCTTCCTCCTCTGGTTCACCCGTGTTTCCCTGGTTCTGTTTTTTGAAGAATCTTGATAAAAAAATTATTTTTCGTGAGTGATAATCTCTCGTGGTGTTTGTGCCAATTGAAGTTCAAAGGAAACCCAACCTGACCTGACCTGACCTAACTTGACCTACTCCAACCTAACTTGACCTATTCTAACCTAACCTGACCTGACCTACTGTAACCTGACCTATCCTAACTTACTCTAACCTGACCTGACCTACTCAACTCTAACCTGGTGATAACGTCACAGCCGTTGGTGATGAAGTCACAGTAGTTGATGGTGACGTCATAGCAGCTAGTGATGACGTTACAGTCGTTGATGATGACATTAAAGGATTTGGTTGTGACGTCATATCACCTGGTATGACACCACAGTAGTTGGTGATGACGTTACAGCATTTGGTTATTACGTCATATCACCTGGTATCATATCACATAAGTTGGTGATGACGTTACAGCATTTGGTTATTACGTCATATCACCTGGTATGACACCACAGTAGTTGGTGATGACGTTACAGCATTTGGTTATTACGTCATATCACCTGGTATGATATCACATAAGTTGGTGATGACGTTACAGCATTTGGTAATTACGTCATATCACCTGATATGACATCACATAAGTTGGTGATGACGTTACAGCCGTTGGTGATAACGTAATAGTAGTGTGTAATGATGTCACAGCAGTTGGGTTTTATTAATTTTTGAAAATTTTTGGAAAAGTTTTGAAAAAAATTTTGTATTTTATTTTTTGAGGAAAAATGTTCGAAATTGGAAATTTTGGGGAAATTCTCCCTCTCCTTCTCCATTCCTCTCATAACCATTTCCCCCCTCAGATTTCTCTATCTCCCTTTCCTTTCATCCCTCCAACCCCCTACTTCCCTTCTCCCTCACTCCTCATCCCTATCCCTCACTCCTCATCCCTATCCCTCTCTCTTCCTCATACTATCCATCTCCTCCTCTCATACGTCTTCGACCAGCCACCAGTGGTAGTGAACCCAACCTTATAAGGTCTACCACTGCTGACGAACGAACACTAGTGGGTCATGAACACTTATAACGCTCAGCTACACCTCACGGACTAATGACCTTTGGACACGAGTCCCTGTGACGATTGATCTCCACCGGCATATTGTTATGGACCAAAGAGGTTTAGTCATAACTAGTGATTACTCTCAGTTCATTACCATTATCCTTTCACAGTTCACCAGGTCAAGTTAATCCCCAGGATATTAAAAAAACAAAACAAAAAAAACAGTAAAATTGCTTTAAGAAAGTCTGTCTGAGCCCGTGTTACCTTGGCTACCATTTAACCTTTGGTCCAAACATGACAGTACTCTGCATCCCATATTATCATTCCGTTATTCGGTAAATAATTCAGCTTCTCGCTCCGTGGCGCCACACAACCCATTAACTTCTAACATGACAAAATACATTAATTAAGGAATCATTGACGCTCATAACACACATGAACACTCAAGACGAGGGACTAATCTTTACCTATGAAATTATTAAAATAAAAACAGACTTCTAGCAACTGAAGGCTGCAGGTCAGTTAAGTCTCCAAACACGGACATTTACAGGAGCCGAACCTTTTGCTACACCTCCGACTGTCTCTACTTGATCTACTCACAAGAAAACACTCAGATGGATTTATAAGAATAATGTTTATAAACATAAAAAATCCTTAAAAATGAGGCATGTATCTCTCATTAGTTTTATTAGCTGATGTCTAGCGCATGAAATGACTCATTGTACTTGCTTAAAAGGCCTCAGCTGTTGAAACGCAGAAATGTTTTATAAGTAACAACAAGGTTGGTCCTTCAGCACCTCAGCAAAACAATTCAGGGAAGAACTGCTAAATGGTGTGGTATAACACGCGTATATATATATATCTCTAACCATCCAACCAACACCTGTCTTTTGTTTATCATGGTACTCCTCTACTGGTGCCTCCATCACAGCCAGTAAAACATAAAGAGCTCCAGCACCTTGATCAGTGAGATACTTTATGTCTCTGGATGATGAAGGTGTCGGTCACTGCGGCAACTGTGGTTTTCAATTCTTTAAGTTAGGTGAAGTGAGGCGGGCTCTAGACTCACAACGTACACAAGGACTAAAGAACAGCTGGATGTTAATTAGTAGTAATCCAGCTGTTGTAGCCTTGGTTATCATCCAGCAGGTGAGCAACTGAGGGAAAACCTACACCTAATGTATGTATTTAAGTTATAAATTCGTTTCCCCGGTAATCAATTGGTTCACACACACACACACACACACACAAACACACACACACACACACACACACACTATATCTATATATATGGTCAGCAGCAAAAAACTAGGTAGGCCACAATGGGAACAAACGTGACCACATTCACCATTAACCCGGGCCAGGCCGTGAACCAATCACCCCGTTGACTCAGTAATACTCACCAGCCGCCTGCCGTCTATCTCTGGGAAAACAGTGAGGGGAAACGGTCGCACCTATAAGAGTGGCAGTGGACAAACATGCCAGAAATGAGTGGATGAGTGGCTGGAGGGAGGGGGGGTGAGTGCCAGCGGGTCCTCGTTACGGATGGCGTGTGGCACTGTGTGGGGCGTATCTCAGCCGGGCCACCCTACCCCAACACCACACTGTCAACACCCCACCCCCATGCTGAATATGCACGTGCAGATCCACCTTGTTGAGGGCAGCAGGGGAGGAGTGGGGAAGGGAGGGGATGTGTAAGAGGGGAGGGCATGAGAGAGGGGGAGAAAAGAACTGATGGAGGCACTAAATAATGGGGGGAAGAGGGATTTATTAAACATAGAGGAAAATGTATCTGTGTGTACTAGAGAGAGGCGACACAACAACGCTACACTCATGGGGTGGAGGTGAGGGGCAAGGCTGGCAGGTTTTACCGTGGTAAGTTTACTGTGAGATGAACAGTGACAGTAAACACATTAGATAAGAGGTGAGGCATTATGACTGGAGGGAAGACAGTTAGTTCGCTTTGCTATTGAAGGGAAGAAGGAATATCAGGTCTGCAGTCTAATTGGTTAAGGGAAGGCAATATAAATTTATATACACGCACTCGCATACACACGTGTTTCTGTGTGCGTGTGTGTCTGTGTAAATAAGGAGAGCGGACAATTCATGGGTTTAAAGGGTTTAGGATGAGGTTACAAAGTGGTGAGGCAGGGAGGAGGTTGGTGAGGCACCGGGACGAGGCATCACACACACACACACACACCTTACCGTGAATATAATAGTGATATTTACATCTGGCGACTCAAAGATTTTACATAATAAATACTTCAGCACAGTTTCGAGGATGAACCGATTCACTGATACACTTCATAATACTGTAAATTCCACGATTCACTGATATATCGAACATTTTTATACCTTCGAGAAACCTTCTTTCTGGTATGTTACGGAACCGGTGATTACGGCCAGTTGATTCATGTCACGATTCGTTGACGTGGACCATTACGTAACTGATTCCCGTTGTCATGCCTAGAGTCAACCCTTGACCGAATGAATGAACGAACCAACGAACGAGTCAGTGAACGACCGTCTCAGTCACAAAGTGAACCAAATCCCTCATTTTCTCGACTTGACTTTCATGATTGGCTGGTTTTTGACACATGATACTGACTACCTGATGCGACACCCCGAGTCATTCCGACCTACTTACCCGAATAAGTGAACGAGCTAGTAATCAACAGAGAGAAGAGAGTGAGGAAGCAAGCAGCCCCCAACCCTAATATATGTGAGTAATAATGTGGGTATGGGTGGTAGTGATGGTAGCGGCAGTATGGTGGTGGTGGTGATGGTAGGGGATGGTGATGGTAGGGGGTGGTGATGATAGGGGGTGGTTTTCGGGTGTTGGTGGAAGTGGTGATGATAATAGGGGTGGGTGGTAGTAATGGTGATAGTAAGGGTGGGTGGTGATGGTAGGGGTGGGTGATGTAGGGATGGTGGTGATAGTAGGGGTGGTGGTGATGGTAGGGGTGGGTAGGGGTGGTGATGTAGAGGAGGGGGGAGGGTGGTGGTGGTGATGGTAAGGTCTCAGTGATGCACAACCCTTCCCTGGTAATATACGGCTCTGGCCCTGTGTTTGGTAGGACAAATACTGTGTTGTGATATGCTATTGATCAATGGTCCCCGCACCGCCAGCCACAGTGTATTAAACCACCACCACTACCCTCCTCCCCCTCCTCCCACACTCTCTCTGAGCCAATACCACCATTTATAAACATTTATTCCTTCTCGCGTTCGCACAATATTAGTGTGAAGTATTATACGAGCAGAGGGGAGCCAAAAATGACAACGGGGGTCATTCAGTGAGTACTTCCCCGCCCCCCAGGTGATAAATATCCAGGTGAGGTCGTCACACTCACCTCACACACTAACAGGTGAGGTCGTCACACTCACCTCACACACTAACAGGTGAGGTCGTCACACTCACCTCTCACACTAACAGGAGAGGTTGTCACACTCACCTCACACACTAACAGGTGAGGTTGTCACACACACTAACAGGTGAGGTCGTCACACTCACCTCACACACTAACAGGTGAGGTCGCCACACTCACCTCACACACTAACAGGTGAGGTTGTCACACTCACCTCACACACTAACAGGTGAGGTCATCACACTCACCTCACACACTAACAGGTGAGGTTGTCACACTCACCTCTCACACTAACAGAAAGACATTAGACATAGACAGAAGACATATCCAATAGATTAATTTAAAGGATGTAAAAATAAAAATGGCGACGAAGAGATAGATAATTAATAGATAAAAAAAAGAGACGAAACAACGAAAATAAAAATAAAAGATAAAAAAGTCTGAACTGGAATTAGAAAACAAATCTTTAAGACGTAGGTAAGACTGACCAATCACAGACAGCCAAACTCCTTCCTACCTGTTCGCTAATGACAGACGTCGATCAGGTGAATTAATTTAATTGTTGCGTTAATGATATGTGACACTGGATCGCTACTAAGACCTTGGAGGGAAAAGAAGAAGAAAAGAAGAGAGGAACAAGATGAAGGAAAGAGAGACTTAGGAGAAGAAGAAAGGGAAGAAAAAAGAGGAAGAGGAACAAGTCTAAAACAAAAGATGATGATGATGAAGATGAAATCATATGAAAGAGAAGAAGCAAAACGAAGAAGCAAGAAGAGAAAAAAAACAATAAAACATGAGGAACAAGAAGAAAAACAAAGAAGACAATAAAAGAAATATGAAAGAAGAGGGAAAAGAAAGAAGTAAGAAGGAAAGAAAGGGGAAGAGGAGAAGATAAATTTCACACACGGCATCACATAGACAGGTCATAGACAGGATGTAGACAGGACGAAATGACATTGTTGATTAGAGCTGGACGGACTGTCATTGTTAGTAGACAGAACAAGAGAAGACAGTACGGGAAGGAAGAGGAAGAATGGGAAGAGAAATAGAAGACGCAGACGAAGCAACAAGGAAACGAGAGACAAGAAGAGTAAGGAGGAAAGGAAGAGGAAACACGGAGACAGGACAAGAGAAGAGGAAGGAGAGGCGAAGGAGGAGATGGTGGAAGAGTTTAAGAACAAACATAAACGACAAGAACAGGAAGAAAAAGGAAGAGAAGAACCAACGAGAAGGAGGGAGGCAGGCAGGGAGGGAGAGAGGGAGGGAGGGAGGGAAGAAAGGAAGGAAGGATGGAGGAAGGGAAAGGGCAGTAGGGATAGAAAGAGGATACGACGGAGGATAGGAAGGAGGAAGAGACGGAAACAGGGAGGGAAGGAGGGAGGGAGGGACGGAGGGAGGGAGGGAATAAAGGCGTCAGGAAGACTTCACCCTTGTCAATCACCCTCACCCTCTCAGCCAATCACAGGCCACCCTAGAGTAACAAAGTCACCTTGACTGAGTATGGCAAGTGAACATCGCGACCCAGCAGGCGTGAAGATGAACCAAAAACACATCATTTTCACTCACAATCACAGCGAAAGTGAGTCTACGTGCATTGACTATCACTGATATGGAGTCTTCAATAATGTATTTATCCACTGGGAAGAAACGATAGGTGAAGGGAATAAGATAAGAAAGAGAGATAATGAAGACAGAATGAGAAGTGGTGGGTGGAGGTGGCTGGGAAGACGAGGCGGACAGGACGGGACAGGATCACTGTCACCCCTGTCAATCACAGCTCTCAGACTGGCCAATCAGGAGCTCACGCAGATCCGCTGTCCAATGGTAAGTGGAGATTAAAGGGCAAAGAGTAGACATTGGAGGAAAGGATAAAATAATACGACACAAGCCAATGATAAGGCGAGAGTGGAGGTGGTGGTGGTGGTGGTGGAGAGGGAATGTGGAGAAGACGGGTTTGCCCCATAAGAAAAATATATCCTACTTTATATTACTTAACAACTCGTTACGTCACTGTACTTTACCTCACTTTACGCCATTTTAGGTCCCGTTATTTAACTTTTCGTCACTTTGCTATACTTTTCGTCATTTTGCTATACTTTTCGTCACTTTGCTATACTTTTCGTCATTTTGCTATACTTTTCGTCACTTTGCTTTACTTTACGTCATTTTACGCTACTTGATGCCATTTTTAGGATACGTCACTTTACTTTTCGTCACTTTACTTTACCTTTCTCTTCACTTTCCTTTTCCTTTCGTCAATTTCCTTTTCTTTACGTCATCTTTCATTACTTTATTCCATTTTACTTTATTCTTCCGCCACATGTCAGGGATTTTTACGGTCAATTCAGAGGTTCAAAGTGGCCATGATACTGATTTTAAGGCCCATAGACCCACCATAAGCGTTTCCTTTACACACACACACACACACACACGTAACAGTGAGTCAACCTTTTGTTTTTACTGTCATCATTATTGAGAGAGAGAGAGAGAGAGAGAGAGAGAGAGAGAGAGAGAGGAAAGAAAAAGAAGAGAGAGTTCAGTTTCACCCTTGTCAATCACGGCTCTCGAAGGCAGCCAATGAGAGAGCGGTATAGGACACATGCGACCAATGAGAAGCGTCTGACAGGTGCATTGTTTTCTAGGGTGGTAGTAAAGGCAGCCCGGTGAGGGAGAGTAACACCACCCCTTCTCCTCACCCTAACTCTACACTCCCTACCGGATTAAACCAAATGACGCTCTTATATGTAACCTAATATTAATGTACCTTTGATACGAGAGCCTTGTGTGGATTTTCTAACGTTAAATATACTTGTTATATTATCTAGTTAATGTTAATGTACCTTTGATAGTTTTGTGTGTGTGTGTGTGTGTGTGTGTGTGTGTGTTCTTTCATATGAACAGTAAATGTATATAATTTTGAGTCGAAATTGCGTAACGTTATTATTTCATTTTATTTATTATTATTTTATTCACTAATACACAATAGCACAATTGCAGGTAACAAACATAGATATAGCCATAGATCAAGTTGGTTATGTCTGTGGTAGCCATACATCGAGTGGATCATGTCTGTGGTAGCCATACATCGAGTGGATCATGTGTGTGGTAGCCATACATCGAGTGGATCATGTCTGTGGTAGCCATACATCGAGTGGATCATGTCTGTGGTAGCCATACATCGAATGGATCATGTCTGTGGTAGCCATACATCGAGTGGATCATGTCTGTGGTAGCCATACATCGAGTGAATTATTTTTTTTTATCCATATCCTCGAAAAAAAACTATTACCCAAACGAGTTATGTCTACTTGATAGCCATTGTTAAGAAAGTCATATCCCCCCCCCTTCCCCCCCAAAAAAAAGACATTGTCCCAAGTCATATTCCAGTTTGCCACAAGAAGTCCTGAACCCAACCACTCAAGTCCTAAAACAATCATATCTAGGGACACAGTTAACCCGTACAGCTACTGCCCTGGTGAGTCTTCCTCGGGTTTCCACACACACACACACACACACACACACACACACACACACACACACACAAACAGTCGACCAATCAGAGACGAGGTGAGCGGCCACTTGGGAGGAACATGTCAATCACTTCACAATAGTCCCTGTGACGTCACGCTCCCATACACGCCCCTCTGGTGGGTGCTGTAATGGAGGAGGAGGAGGAGGAGGAGGAGAGTATGGTAAAGGGTGATGAGGAATAATAGGAGGGAATGGTAGAGGATGATTAGGAGAAGAATGGAATGATAAGGGATGGTGAGGAGGTGGAGGAGGAGGAAATAGTAAGAGGTGGTTAAGGGGAAGGCGATGTGAGAGGAGGGGATGTGCGGGTGTTGGGGTGAGGTGGGTAGGAGTAATGTGGTGCCCTGGGAGGTGATAGTATTGGTGACAGTACTGAGAAATGGAAGATGGATAGAGGGCGTTAATGAGGATGGTGATAGTATTACGGGAGGTGAGATTGAGATAGTGATAATGATGATGATAATAATGGTGATAATAATGGTGATGATAATGATGGTGATGATAATAATGGTGAAGTGATGTAGGCTCCGGATCTATAGTGAAGACTCTGGGTGTTACTGTGGGAAGATTTAGGACCTTTCCAGCGTATACATGGGGAGATGGTGTCGAAGGTTGAACGTTAAGAATCTAAGGACTAATTATACTTTTCAGAGCATCTCACTATATATTCTGCCTCCCGTTCCTCGTTCACCTTCCAGTATTTCCTTATACCATGTTTATTTCCACTTCATTTGAGTTCTTTTACTTAAGCGGCTACATAACATCAGATCCTTTCTGTATTCTCCTCTAAATATTCTTTGGTATTAACTTCTG
>NW_024721443.1:590000-640000 GCF_018991925.1 Homarus americanus | reverse complement strand
GTGTGTGTGTGTGTGTGTGTAAGGAGGAACGCTAGACGAACCTGCCTGATTTATGGCATCTTGCTGGGGTCGCTCCCGGGAAAATTTAAGTGTGGGAACGAGATCAAGTGTTTTGAGGATAATTTATATGTTGTATTTTCTGTGATTATCTTGGCTAAAGGTGTGCACGTCTCTCTCTCTCTCTCTCTCTCTCTCTCTCTCTCTCTCTCTCTGCAACGGCGACGACTGTGTGTGTGTGTGTGTGTGTGTGTGTGTGTGAAGGTGGCACGTCGACCACAAGCGGTACAAGTTTTATAATGTGTTTCTCTTGATGGTCATAGACACATGGAGGTGTATCCCTGTGATGGATGTGTGTGTGTGTGTGTGTGTGTGTGTGTGTGTGTGTGTGTGTGTGTGTGTGTGTGAGTGTCAAGACACATACACACAAACGCCCCTCCCCCTCAAAAACACACACACACAAACACACACACGCACACAAGCACACACCATAGACGAAAACAAATGGTACACAATCACAAAACACAGAAATACTCCTTAAAAAAATCACACAATCACACCTTAAAAAAATCAATTCCCAGGTCTCACATGAAGCAGTAAACTTATCTACAAATTAAAGAAAATAACACATCACATTTTCATTAGACGAGATTTGTTTTTCCTTTAACTTTCAGTGTGAGAGAGAGAGAAAAACTCATTTGCATATTTTAGCCTGGAGAATAGCGGCCGCCTCTCGTAAAGTCCACGAGAAAACACCGGAGCAGGAGAGCTGTCATCATACCAGCTCCATAAGTCTCTCTTGGTATCATGTGCAGGCGATACCACCGTTATGATGGAGAGAGAGAGAGAGGAAGGAGGAGAAAGGGAAGAGGAGAGGCAGGAAGGAGGAGTGAGAGAGACGGGGAGGGAGGGGAGGGGAGAGGTGCCTAGGCTATGGGTATGGGTAGAGTGGTAAGGTTGGTATGGGTAGAGTGGTAAGGTTGGTATGGGTACAGTGGTAAGGTTGGTATGGGTACAGTGGTAAGGTTGGTATGGGTACAATTGGTAATATTCTGAATATTTCTACTTTGCAAAATATCAACATTACAACATCCCATTAATCATTCTTTAGTCGTATCTTAAAAAATCCTATTATCCTAAATATCGAAATGCAGATAAACACAATAAAAGGAAATTCAATAATTAATACAACATATGCAAATTAATTTAGAGAAACCGATTCTATTTTCACATCCAGCTGTAAATGGTATGCCTAAGCTTACAACTTGGGGAAGTGAATCCGGTTCAATACAGTATTTGTCATGTCAATGGGATCCACTTACACTTTCAACTAGGATTATTTTGCGTGGAATTAAAACAAATTAAACAACTGCGTCTTTATTTCTCTTTTTGTCTCTTTCTTTCTCTCTCTCTTCATTTCTCTCTGATTCCTCTACTTTTTTTTCCCCGCTCCCTAACCCTTCCTTCTTTCTCTCTATCTCTGTCTCTCTCTGATCCTTCTGACTCTTTCTCTTCCTGACCTTTCTACTTCATCTCCCTCACTACCATGTCCTTACTCTTTGCGTCTCCCCTTCCTTCACCCTCTCCCATCCCCTCCGTTCAAAACAGTCTCTCTCTCTCTCGCTCTTCCCCTTTGTTTTCTCTCATTTCTTCCTATCTCCTTCGTTTACCCTAGAGTCTTCTAATTACTTTTCCCATCACTTTCACCCTCTTTCGCTCTCTCTTTCCTCCCCTCTTTCCTTCATTTTGTCTCATCTCCCATTCTTCTCTTCACTTTGTCTCATCTCTCCTTCTTCTCCTCCCTTATTTCTCTTTCTAACCTATCGTCTCTCATTTCCTTCTTTTTTTTACCTATCTCCTCTCTCCCCTCACTCACTCTCACCTCCTCGCTTTCCCTCACTTTCTTGGACCCTTTTACATTTCTCAAACATATTTCTCGCTGTGTTTGAGTTGACAGAAATGCAGATTTGGGAGGAGGGAGGGGAGAAGGAGAGAGGGGAGAAGGAGGGAGGGGAGAAGGAGAAAGGGGAGAAGGAGGGAGGGGAGAAGGAAAGGAAGAAAAAATATGGAAAGGCAGAGAAGAAAAAAGAAAAGAGTAGAGAGGAAGGCAGTATGGCTAGAGGAAGGGAAGAGGGGAAGGGAAGGAGAAGGAAGAAAGGCAAATTGAAAAAAAAAAGCCTGGAGAGATGGAGGATGAAAAATAAGTAAAGAAAGAAAGGTAGGTGAAAGTAGAAAAAAAGAGGGAAAGGAGAGAGAAGGAAGAAAAGAGGGAAGTAGAGAAGAGAATTCAAAATGATATATCCTGGCGTAAACTGTGACGTAATTATGTACAATGTATCAAGCAATGAAAAATTATTATTATTATTATTATTATTATTATTATTATTATTATTATTATTATTATTATTATTATTATTATTATTATTATTATTATTATTATTATTATTATTATTATTATTATTATTATTATTATTATTATTATTATTATTATTATTATTATTATTGTTGTTGTTGTTGTTGTTGTTGTTATTATTATTGTTGTTATTTATGGGGTCTTAGGAACCACAACACTTGCTACAGGGGGGGAGGGCGCCAGGACACTTGCTGGGGTGTGCGAGCCTAAGCAGCGGGCGTCACGGGATGATAGGAATGATATACTGCTTACGCCCCTGTCCCTCCCTCCAGCCCCTTCCTCCTCTGCCCCCCCTTTCTGTTTGTCTGTCTTAAGCCATTCGTGTCCTTTTCTCCTTACGTCTGTTTCCGTCCGTGTATTATTATCTATTTGTTTCTGTTTTCCTCCTGTTCTGTTTATACATGTAGGGGGTCTATGTCACGTGTGTGTGTGTGTGTGTGTGTGTGTGTGTGTGTGTGTGTGTGTGTGTGTGTGTGTGTGTGTGTGTGTGTGTGTGTGTGTGTGTGTGAGGGAGATATTTGTGCTTGAATATTGAAAGAGGATGATGTGTGAGGGAAGGGTGAGAGGATGAGGGAGACGGTGAGAGGATGAGGGAGAGGGTAAGGGAGGGATGAGAGGGTGATGTGTGTGGGAGGGGATGATGGGTTAGGGATAGGGTGAGCGTGTGGGTGAGAGGGAGGAGTGAGAGAATGGGGGAGGGGGGGGTGGTGTGCTGGGAGGGGGAATAAACTCACCCTTCCCAATCGGTGGTTCTTGGCACTTTCGTTGACGCCTGAAGGATGTCACCTTTCCCCCACCTCCTAGGAGGCGTGAGGGAAGGGCGAGAGGATGAGGGAGAGGGTGGGGAAGGAATGAGAGGATGATGGGTGAGGGAGGTTAGAGAGGTTAGCAAAGGATGAGAGGGAGAGGGTGAGAGAGGGGTGGAGTAACAATGCTGCCATCCATAAAACAACTAAAATAAAGTTATAAATTGGTAAAATAACCCAAAATTTTCCATTTTTTTTTCTGTTGTGATAACTGAGAACTACTTTCATTTCGATCAATAGTTGTCAACATTGGTATGATAAATTAGCCTTCAACCACAATATTATTACACCCTATAACTGTCTTAATGTAAACAACTGAATTGACGTCAGGGGGATGTTAAGGTGAGGTGATGTGATGTAAGGAGAAGAAGGAGAGAGGGAGGTCTCTGTGGGCTGGTCAGAGGACAGGGAACAGTTGCACCGCCATATTGGATCCCGATGTTTTACATTAGGTTGAAGTGTCATTGATATAAACACTAAAACATTATTGCATCCTGTCTGCTATAGTGTGTGGAAACAAGTCATGCTCTTCATGTCAACTTTGAACCAAACCTGAGTCATGAGGAAATGTGCCTCTGTATGAGGAGAAATGGTATTTATATGCGTTTTTTGTATGCTACAACAACATACTGTACCATATTAAAAGTGTAAATATGTATGTAATGATCAGAGATAACGCTTCCCCCGTCGTGTAAGTAACATTTGGTAAACAAGTAGTAAAATCGGTGACTTGATAGAAATCCAGCTGGCCAGACTATTGACTGTCTCAGAATCCAAGGCACCACGCCACCACCACAACACTTGACCCACACCACATCTCATAAAGCCTATCACTATACTAACGTCTCTTACACTTTGCTTGAGGGTAAATAAAGTAGTAGATTTATACTGCGTAACCATCCAAGTTAATGTTTCCGTCTTATATTGTCCACTGCAGGACAGGTATTATTCACTCCACGTTAGATGAATGAAAAGCGTCCATACTACATCATTTAATCTATGTAACGTTGCCGGATACTTGTAATGAGTAAAATTATATAATTGTGGTTCCAGGCTACTGTATGCACCTCACGTCTCACAAAGTAACTTGGAGGTGTCGGATTCACGCTCCAATACTCTCTGGGTTCACACCTCACAAAAAGAGTGGATTGACAACGCTGAGTGTACTAGTCGGAAATGTCCCCAACTGTACCAGCACAGAAAATATCAAATGGTATCACCTCAGTAAATATCCACTGGTACAACTTCTGTAAATCCCCAATAGTATCAGCTAAATGAATTTCCAAAAGTACCTAAATAGTGAATGTCCAATCGTACAGTTGCGGAAATGTGTTCCTACACCCATTGTGGTAACTCGTGTTTCCAAACGGCACCGTCGCAGTAGTAGTGTCACTGTTTATGAATGAAAGGACGTGATTGGTGAATAGGTTTGCTGAAGGTCATATAGTTTGACCGTTTGGAGACTCGGGTTACCACAGGGGGTGTAGGAACACATTTCCGCAACTGTACCAGCGCATTATAAATCCAATGCTACAGCTTCACTAAATCATCATTGGTACCAGCACAGTAAAATCTCCAATGGTAGAAGGATTGGTCTCATGAAGGCAATATTTTATTCTACGGTGACCAGCGAACATTGGTAGAGCCTCTCTCCTCTCTTGGTGCATTCTTGTGTTATTGCTGCTCCTACTCCATGGAGGAGGAGGAGGAGGAAGGGGTAAAAAGAGCAGAAGGAAGAGGAGAAGGAAGGGGTAAAAAGAGCAGAAGGAAGAGAAGGAAGGGGTAAAGGGAGCAGGAGGAAAGGGAAAAGGGGTGGAAAAGGGGGAGCAAGAGGCAGAGGAGAGGGAGGAGGGGAGTTGTGTTGTTTGCTGAAATATGGAAGAGGATTGAGGGGACGTAGGGAACGATGAAGAGGAGGAAGGATGAAGAGGAGGAAGGATGAAGAGGAGGAAGGACGAAGAGGGGGAAGGACGAAGAGGAGAAAGGACTAAGAAGAGGAAGGGCGAAGAGGAGGAGAATAAGAAGAAAGGACGTGTTATCTGCTGAAAGAGGGAAGGTTAAGTAGAGGGAAGGGGTAAGGGGGGGGGAGAAAAAGAAGGTTTGAAGACAGGAGAAGAGAGAGAGAGAGAGAGAGAGAGAGAGAGAGAGAGAGAGAGAGAGAGAGAGAGAGAGAGAGAGAGAGAGAGAGAGAGAGAGAGAGAGAGTGTGTGTTTATTTATGGTATTGCGCAAATGTTGTTTATGTAGACAGTGGTTCTCAGTAGTCGCCTGGCAGAAGAGCTCTTTGTGCACGTCAGTCATCTTGAAGTGTGTAAAAGAAAACAAGCAAATGTAAGAATTATCAATAGATTTTCATATCTGTTCCCTGTGTTGTAAGATTCAGCTGGTGTATGTAATTTATGCGGTTTTCGGTATTCATCGTTTGATTTGTACGGAATTAAATGTAAGTTGTTTGTATTGGGAATTATTTTTACTGGTAGTAGTAGTAATAGTAGTAGTAGCAGTAGTACAAGCAGTTACTTTGTCAACATAGGGACACACACACACACACACACACACACACACACACACACACACATGACACCACAGCTCATTCACTCTAGTTTCCTCAGGAAGAAAGTGCTTAGATAAATTCTTGGTCTCAGCGGACGGACAAAACATCTTCTATGACATATTGGAAACTTTTTTTTTTACGATTCGTGGCCGGATACCGCCCTTCAGAGCGCTCTGGCCCGCTGTGGCCGCCACCAGGGGGGTAAGAACGTCATTATCCGGACGAGTCGAGGCCCCACTGAGAATGACCCTTATGTTACCAATTCTCAAAGGTGATTAAGGGTAGGGGAGGATAGGAAGGGACTTAGAGCCTTCAGGTCTTGAAGGGGAAGATGTCCCCCCTACTGACTGCAAGAAAACGGATAGGAAGAATAAAGCAATAAAGTTGATATTTTCTCTCTTGCTGTTGGCTCACCAAAGGACTCGGTAACAAACGCTCGGAACCATAAAATCCGAAGCTTCTGAAAATTATTGAGGAGAAGGTTCACCATAGATTGTTAATATGATTAAGAGACTTTAATATAGTATGGCGATATTATTGTCGTCAATAATAGAGGAGGAGCAAGAGGAGGAGCAAGAGGAGGAGCAGGAGGAGGAAAAGGAGAAGGAGGAGTAGGAGGGGGAAGAGGAGGGGGAAGAGGAGGGGGAAGAGGAGGAAGAGAAAGTTGTTGATCATTATGTGAACTATCGAGTTGTCTCATCTATTTATCTCTCCTTTTTTTCTCAGGAATAAAAGTGTAGGTTGATATAATTCATCTGGTGATCTTTTTCTACTGGTGTTTGGTGAAGAGAGTTTGGGAACGAGTTACCTGTAATACAATGATCTCTCATTTTTCTCTCTCTCATATTTATTTTACTTAAGATTACGATACACACACACACACACACACACACACACACACACACACACACACACACACACACACACACACACACACACACACACACAAAGTAATTTATGCAAACGAACCACATAATCCCACAAAAACATATACACTCCATACTTAACACGCATACATAAACGAATACATACTCTACACCTACAACACCTATATACAAACAAACACATACACCCACAAAAAACACAAATAAACATACACCCACAACACATACAAACAAACACACATCCACAACAAACACATACACCTACAACAAACACAAATAAACATACACCCACAACACATACAAACAAACACACATCCACAACAAACACATACACCTACAACAAACACAAATAAACATACACCCGCAACAAACACACCCACAAAAAACGTAAACAAACAACCATCCCCAGTCACCCCCCAAAAAAAAAACATAACCTCTCCACATTACCAAAGTCTAGTAGTGTATAAGGCAGAGGGGAGATGTTCCTGATGGGGGAGAGGGGAGAAGTGGGTGAGGGAGGAGGGGCGAGGGGGAGTGAGGGAGGAGGAGTAGGATGTTGGGGGAGGGGGATGGGAAAGAGGAAGAGTGATGAGGAAGGATGGTGGGAGAGGTTAAAGGAGGGGAATAAGAGGAAGGTAAAGGAGTGGTGGGGGAGGTTGGGGAGAAGGGGTGGTGGAGAAAAAGGAATGAGAGAGAAGAGAAGCGATGGCTGGTGGGGAGACAGTTAGGAAAAAGACATGGGAAGAGCAAGAGAGGAAGGGAGGATAATAGGGGGACAGGGTGAGAAAGGAGGGATGAGAGAGAAAAGGGAGAGAAGGAGGGGAATGTGGGGGGAAGATGTGACAAGAATATAGAGGATGAAAAGAGAGAGAGAGAGAGAGAGAGAGAGAGAGAGAGAGAGAGAGAGAGAGAGAGAGAGAGTGTGTGTACTCCGGGGAAGGGAGGGCAGGAGAGACTTAGGGAGGGTAGAGAGACGACGGCAGCGTTTTATCTCCCTGGTTATGTGGCCATTGTGTGCGGGAAATACACAAATGATGCTCGTGTGTATTACCTGTATAACTTTTATGCCCAGGAGACGCACTGCCACCACCATTTGACAGGCGACAGACCAGATTGGTGCGAGAAAGCCTGGCAACTGCAAGGGGGAAGAGGGGGAGGGGGAAGAGGGGAGGGGTGAGGGGAGAGAGAAAGGGGGAGCAGGGATAGGAGAAACAGGAGGAAATGAGGAGGGAGGGATAGGTGGGCAGAGGGAAGAGGAGCATGGGGTAGTGGGAAGAAAAGACGAGGAGAGACAAGAGTAAAGGGTGAGGAGGAGAGAGAAGAAGGGTATAGAGGAGGAGGGGGGTATTTGGGGGGTGGGGGGTTAGGGAAAGAAGGAGAAGAAGAGTATGTGTGTGAGGGAGGAAAGGACAGAAGAGAGAGAGAGAGAGAGAGAGTGTGTGTGTGTGTGTGTGTGTGTGTGTGTGTGTGTGTGTGTGTGTGTGTGTGTGTGTGTATGTGTGTGTGATTTATTTTCTATTTGGATAATTATGCTGTACTAAAGATGGGAACAGAGGTGGCAGATGATAATATATGAGAGTGATGATAATATAATGTTACTGACTTGAGGAGAGAAGTAGATGAGGAGAGAATGATGATACGATGACCTGCATGATGATGGTGATGGTGATGGTTTGATTATGATGGTGAAAATGATGATGATTATGATGATGATGAAAGATGTGGTGTTTAGTGATAGGTACAGTACACTGGTGATGATGGTGATAACAATAATGATGATGGTGATAATTATTCGGGGATGATAATCATTCGTTATATTTATAACTTCCTGAAGGTAATAATGGCTGCCTGGACAACGAACTAAAGAACCTTAATACTATAGACGAGATATTGTATCCACTCCGCCACGGCACCACAACAACACAGCAATAACTTCCCTACAACATATTTTATAAACTTAAAACTTCAAGGTATATGAACAACAGGAGGTCGAACCTTAGACACCGTAAATCTTCGTTTTTTTTACCCTAGTATAGTCTAAATTCGATTGAACTTATGAACACATAGCATTAGCATACCTGAAATTTATGGGTCAAGGCGTTTGTCCTGGAAGAAAAGTTTCCGACGCAGCGCCCTCAAGGAATATTTCCCGGGTAAATATTACATGAAGTTGTAAGATATTCGATCTTCTCTTTTTCAATCTTCATTAATTCATAGTTTTCGCTTACCCGAAGTAACGTTGATCCTGTGTTTCATAAGTCGACGTAAACGTACAATTATCTATACAGCAGTCTCTAGTATTTACGGCACTCGATTTGACAGTAAAATCGCCAAATAATTAGATTCAATAGAAACTTAAGTTACTTTGATATCGCATTGTTCAACATATATCATTCAGGTGTAGAATAATTTATTAGTTAGGGAATAAAATTTAAGTAATGGGTTGATAGAATAACTATATTATCGCTTTTAACATGTACAGTTATGGTCAAAAGTCCCTGGAAACTTGATAATATCTGGCATGTGCGTTTACTGGGGCTCGTCATATAAACATTCCACAAATCATTAACATTAAAGTATTTGTTTTAATATTGTTTTAATTTGATTCCATAGTATGTTTACTATTGCGAGTTTCCTTCTGTCGAATGTAAACAAACTCAGGGCTGCCACACTGCACAAAACTTGACGAGACCCTGTAAACGCACTAGTGAAGGGGACTGTACATTACCAGTCATAAATACTGTATAATTGAACGATACTTTTCATTATTAATTATATCAGAATAACAATATTAAACAACACACCTGCTTATACATGTTGCATAAGAAGTTGCCCAGATAATGTCAATAATGTCCAGGGAATATTGTTCGTAACTGTGCACATGGTTAGAGTGTTGACAGTGGAGGAAATGGCGCCGGCCTTGAGAAAGTGAGGAAGACCAACACTTGTTTTCATGATCCGTGTGAGTTAGTGTGTTGCCTCCATTCATTGTTTCCTCTTGTATGTGTACTAAACCCCGTCCATTACCATCACCAACAACAACAATAACACCATCACCATCACCACCGTCACCCACTACCCCAGTATCACCACTGTAATCACCACTACAACAATTACAACCACCACCACCACCACCACCACCCACCATCACTACGAGAACCACAACCATCACCACCATCACCACCACCACTACCATCACCATCACCACCACCACCACCAACCACCATCGTCATCATCATCAGCCAGTAAATCTTCACCAGGCTGCCATCTTCGCTCACTGTCCATCTTCCTCAAATCTTCATTGATTATCTCCCTCAGGAAAGGCTCGCTCATTTTTTTTTCCTCCCGTGCATAAATTATCCGCAGATCAATAAATTCTTGAGCTTTGATCCTAAATTTTTCCAGAGAGTTAAGATGGAGACGACAAGTAAACACGAGGGATCCAACAAAATTACTCCTGATGTCTCGTAGGTAATTGATTGTCTTGATATTTAAATACTACTACTACTACTACTACTACTACTAATAATAATAATAAGATATATGAAATTAGTTTTTCTTCAGTGATATAACATGGTAGAAATGTATGATACAATAGAGAGCCTGTGTGTGTGTGTGTGTGTGTGTGTGTGTGTGTGTGTGTGTGTGTGTGTGTGTGTGTGTGTGTACCAGCCCTACAGACTGAAACTATGCAAGTGGGAGTGTGAACCTCGGTGTTACGTTTAGATACGAGTCCAAGAACAATAACTGTGAGGGAAGGAGTGTCGGAAACCATAGAGTACCACCACAACACACCATATAACCACACGATACCGCACCACAAATCTATCACCACAGGACCAGACTCGACCCTACCACACCATACCACACGAGGTCACCACTACATAACATCACACTGCAGTATCAAAACACACCATACGACATTACACAACCACACCATACCACAATATATACACACTACACCACCACAATACCACAACACATCACAATAATCACACTACCACAGTTTCATACCACACCACACAACCATAATACTACACCACACCACATTACTACACCACATTGTACCATACACCACCACCACCACACCACATTACCAAACCAAACCAAGCCACACAACACCTCACCACACAACATGACGTCTTTAGCACACTGCACCAAATTTCACCACACTATCACAGTACCAGCCCGCACCACCACAGTACCACACCACACTATCACAATACCATACCAAATCACACAACACCACACTACCAAGCAACATAACACTACTACCACACCACACACTACAAGCACCACCACACCACTACCACACCACACCACACCACTACCACACCACACCACACCACACCACACCATACCACACCATCTCCTCATCCTCTCAGCTGCCGAAACATCATCATCATCACACTCCACTGCCTTATTTCCTACCCGGTTCTGTCGTTCGTCTGCCCTGGCGTAAATCTCACCCTGGCGATCCTCAAAAGCAAATCGCGCTAGTTAATCTCCATTCCTATTCATGTAACATCAAAAGGTCGCTTCATTATGCCGGCAGCTCGAGGTGTGAGCCGTAGGTTTGCGGCGAGCGTATCCAGCACTATACTGAAGCCTCCCCCCTGAGAAAAACTTAACCCAGATGAAAACTTAAATGGAAGCCCCTAGAGATTTCTCTTTGGGGTTTTGCATATTTTACGGATGATAATGATTCCCAACAAGGATGATTTGCGGTACGATACGTATGATAATGGGGTCATATCTTACGAATGATTATGTGTCAATACAGTCTGCTTGTGGGTGAAGGTAGGGGGTAGGGGTGTGTGGTTGTGGTGGGATGGAGGAGTGGAGAGTGGATGGGGAGGGGTGGAGAGGATGAGTGGAGTGGGTGGATGCTAAATGGGTGTGTAGATGGGGAAGGGATGGAGAGAGAGGGTGGTGGGTGTGGGTGGGTGAGTGGATGTCGGGAAGGGGGGAGAGTGGGTGAGAAATAAGTAGATGGGTGAATAGTGGGTGAGATGGGGTGTTGGTGAGAGGTTAGATGGGAGGACTCTTTGTCTCTCAGGATTTCTTTAAGAGGATGAGAGAAGATGGCAGGGATAATCTCATTCGCATGTTTCACCTTATAAGATTATCAATGGAGGAGGACAGACAGACATAGATAGATAGATAGATAGATAGATAGATAGATAGATAGATAGATCCTCTAAATTCTTACTGAGACATTCAAAATAGAAAATTATGTCCATTTTTCTTGTACTGTAAAACCAAAGTAACACCATATTATAAGACCCCAAAATATATTGCAAAAAAAAGTATCCTTATTATGTAAAAACTTGATATGTGTGTGTGTGTGTGTGTGTGTGTGTGTGTGTGTGTGTGTGTGTGTGTGTGTGTGTGTGTGTGTGTGTGTGTGTGTGTGTGTGTGTGTGTGTGTGTGTGTGTGTGTGTGTGTGTGTGTGTGTGTGTGTGTGTGTGTGTGTGTGTGTGTGTGTGTGTGTAAAATGTTAATAATATGTCGTAGTTGTTATTTGTTTACAGCTTACAGTAATTAGCATATATTATAATCTTATTAATTGTTATAATCATGTCTTAATCCCCAATACATTAACTCTCTTTTATATTTTTAAAACTCTCTATTAGCTTTCTAAACTATTCATCAGCTCTTTCTCTCTTTCTCTCTTCTCCTTATCTTCTTCTTCCCCCATTCTCCTTCTCTCCCTCCCGCTTTCATTTTCTTCTACAGTTTTTCGTTTCTACTTCATATCCTTCCTTCCTACCCTTCATTTCTTGTCTCCTCTCTTCCTCCTCACCCCTTTTCCTCTCCCTCATCTTCTTCTCTCACACCTCCCCCCCCTATCCCTTCCCCTTCCCCTTCCTCCTACCGTCGTTGCTGCAAGTTCGAGGAGGCACATCAGCTTGGAGCAGGAGGCCGCCACCAAGTACCACTGCCTCCGTGGGTAATGTTTATCCGGGTACAGAAAAACCTTTACTAGGCGAGTCGCTCCAGACCCGCGTGTCCCCAACGACTGGCTCTCCGGGGTACCTCTTGTCTAAAGTTTCGAGTCATAGCTTGAAATATGGCTCCGAAATATGGGTCTGAGTGGAAGGTGGCTAGTCTCTGTATCGTGTGTGTGTGTGTGTGTGTGGGTGTGTGTGGGTGTGTGTGTGTGTATAAAGATATATTTATATTTTCCGGTCAAAGAAAATATGTTTGGTGTTTTTTCTGATGTTATATATGTGTGTGTGTGTGTGTGTGTGTGTGTTTGTTGTGGATAATTTCTTTATTTGTATTTTCTTGTTTAAAAGTAAATATATATTCCGGTTATTTTTTTTATTTATTATGTTTATTCTTCAGTTAAACGTAAATAGACGTGGGTTTTTTTTGTTAATGTTGATGTGGATAAATTTTGTTTGTATTCCTATCAAAATAAATAGATGTTTGTTGAGAGTTTATATACTTGAATATTTAGTATTATTGTTTATTTTTATCATGTTGTGGATGAACTTAAAACACTGATTTCCTATTGATCATCTTCCTCTCGCCTCGTAAACAAAAAACAAACATAAACACGACGATAAACAGACCCATTAAACCTTCCCTCCTTCATTCCTTCATATTACGGAAGTTCAAAGAAAAAAAAACAGAATCTTAAGATATAAAACCCACTTTTAAACCATGAACAGGACCTTAAACCCCTATAAAACTACCCCTCCGCCCGGGTTTATAAAGACAACTTCGTCAGGAGGAGTGAGCAGTATGTATATGGGAAGGTCTCTAGTTCCGTGCCACAGGAAGGCCATGGGGTATTGGAGGGTGCCACAGCTGCAGCGTATCTATTACCATAAGGGAGTGGCACTGCTTTTAGTCTAGAGGTACACGTGATGTTTCAATTTAGAGTGTATGTGTGTCAGTTTAGTGTTGTAAGGTAGTTAGCTTGTGATGCCCTGGGTGATTATGAGGTCTCTAGGGGCATTGATGGCTAGCTAGGTTAAGGGAGGGGTAGGGAGATTAGCTTTGATGTTGTAGGTCAATTATTTTTTTTTTCAGTTCGGTGTCTTTGACTATGATACAAATTTAATTTTGTTTTACGTCGATAGTTTGTTGTGAATCGTTTATAAGTGAATCATTAAGATGTTATATATATATATAGTCCTTAATCTCTCTCTCTCTCTCTCTCTCTCTCTCTCTTTAGTCTGTTTCGTATTTCTATCTGATTTATCTCATGCATTTCATATTTACCCCTTTCATATTCCTTCCTGTTTTTCCATATGTTATGCATTTATTCACCTGCCTCTGTTTCCCCCTATATCCATAGCTCTCTCTCTCTCTCTCTCTGTCTCTCTCTCTGCTTATTTGTCTTCCCCTCTCTTCTCTTTTTTTCCGTCTTTCCCAATATTCTTCTCTGTTCACATTAATATTTATCCTTTTCATTATTAAATTACTTCCTTTTATCTATCTTCTATCTGTACATTCTTCCCTTTCTTCTTATTTTCCCCAATTACTAAATCTTCCCATCTTTCTCTTCCATCTCCTTTTCTTTTATATTCACATCCTCACCTTTCCCATCTTAAAGTGACAGCCAACGAAGATAAACAGAAGACAGCAATAACAGCACGAGTAAGAACAACAGATACAACAGCCGCTGGAATAAAAAAAAAAGCAAAAACAGAAACAGAAACAAAAAGCAAGAAAAACATACAACAGCAACAACAGTAGACATCACCGTCATCAACAGAACTAACAACAGCACAAGTAATAGCCAGCAGCATCAACAGTACTGCCAATACCAACGGGAGTACCAAAGCTAACAGCAGCACCACCACCAACAGCAGACAGCAGCCCCCAACACCACTGTCAACAACACCAACAAGGGGGGGGGACGTATTAGAAGGGCCAGGGGTGGGTAGGGGAAGGGGAAGGAGGAGGAGGGGGACGAACCAGACTTGCGTGCGGGTTCCAAAATTCACTAGTCCCCCCTTCGCCTCGCCTGAGCCCGATATGTAAATGGTTATCGATAAGTGTTTAGCATTTAAACGAGGGTGAGCTAGGCGAGAGGTGACACCCTGTTTACCATATGATGCATGACTCGCCCGCTAGCTCTCCCTGTAGCGAGTGAATTTTTGACGATTTTCCAAAAACTCACACAAGGGGGAAGAGACTTGATTGAGACGCTTAAAACCACCACACTACCACCACCACCACTACTACTACTACCTTTCACTATTCCACCACACCACCATCACCTTCCACTTCTACCACACCGCCACTGTAGCTTCCACCTCCACCACTTCACCAACACACCACCAATATCTTCCAGTTCCACCACCATCACAACCACACCACCACACCATGACCCCCTACAATACAACCTCCATCTTCCTCACCACACCATCTCCATCACATCACACCTTCCACCACCACACCACCACCACTACCACCTTCCACCTCCACCACATCACCACCACACAAAACGACGACCTTCTACCCTCTTCCGCCTTTCCCCTCCACCTCCTCCTTCTCTTCCACGACAACCTACGCTTCCATCTCTTCTTCCTCCTCCTCCTCCTCCACCACCACCACACCATGACGACCTTCACCTCCCTCCCATCCACTCGTACTCTTTGTGTGTGTGTGTGTGTGTGTATGTGTGTGTGTGTGTGTGTGTATGTGTGTGTGTGTGTGTGTGTGTGTGTGTGTGTGTGTGTGTGTGTTCCACGACTCGTAAACGGTGTCACTGTCTATTTTTCCACCTCTTTCTTTTTTTCTTTTTCTCTCTCTATTTTTTGATGGGAAGGGGAGTGAAAAGAGAATAGAAAGGATGTAAAGGGAGGGAAGAACGAAGGGCAAAGAAAAGAGGAGAAAGGGAGAGGGGAAGGGAGGAAGGGAGGGGGTTAGAGGGAAGGAAGAAGTTAAAGGGAGGAGTGAGAGGGGGAGAGAAGGAGAGATAAGTAGAGAGGAAGGGAAGAAGAGAAGGAAGGAGAGAGGGAGAGATAGGAAGGGAGGGGAGGGAAGGAGGGAAGAGAAACAGGGGTTATTTTACTGACCTACACTGAGTTATGATCGGTCTCCGACATTATACTGTGGCTGGAGCTTTAACTTGCCTGATTCTGTCGTGTGCTTGCCTACTCTCTCTCTCTCTCTCCCTCTCTCTCTCTCTCTCTCTCTCTCTCTCTCTCTCTCTCTATCTATCTTTGTCTGTCTGTCTGTCTGTCTGTCTCAATATCGATAAACAAACATTCATATACTGTATACATAACATACTGCATACATATACTGTACCGTACATAACGTTCAAACATGTGTGTATAAACAAGACTGTACCTCCTTGTCTTTATCCTATCTATTGACTTTCTATCTGAGAATCACAATATAGTAATAGACAATTTATAAAGAGATAGCGACTATAAGTTTCTATTGAATATTACTTTACTTTAAGAATCTCTATCGATATTTTTTTTTATCCTGTGTGTTGAAGCGAATAATAAACTGTGATCATAAGAACCCACAAACAGGTCTTCCTCTTCAACTGTAAGAGGTGACTGTTGAAACTTTGACTCAATAAAGACTAAGGAAGTTTTGGACAAGTTCCTTCGGGAGATTTAACTGGTGTGTCTGTCGGGGAGGGATGTGTGGTGTGTCTGTCGGGGAGGGATGTGTGAGAGGTCGTAAAGTGAGGTGTTTTGGGGGTTGGGGGAGGGAGGAGAGGAGGAGGAGGGAGGAGGAGGGGTACTTTGTTGTTTCTTCATGTTTTGGTGTTAAAGAAGTTATTGTTGGATGGTGTGTTGCTATTGATAGTTGTTCCACCTAAATTACTTGTCACCACCACTACTACACTATCAATTTACAACTACCCCCCTCCTTATCACCACTATCACTACCACCTCCCTCCACATCTCCTCGGTGTCATCCACACCACCTGGCCACCCCCCCACATCACCACCCACCCTATCTCCCTACCACCCCCTCACCACTATCTCCCTCATCACCCACCTATCTCCCTACCACCCTCACCACTATCTCCCTCATCACCCACCCTATCCCCTACCACTCTCCCACTATCTCCCTCATCCACCACCCTTACCTACACCTGCCACTATCCCCATAACCCACCCACTGCCCTCTACCACCACCACCACCACCACCACCACTACCCTCACATCCCCAACCACCACCTCCACATCCTCCTACCACCTCCTCAACCACCATCCTTACCACAACCCTTACCATCACCTCCACTCTCCTTCTACCACCACCACCCACCCTTACCACCACTATCCTCACCTCCCCAACTACCACCCCTACCACCACCACCACCACCACCATCCTTCAGAGAATATGGCACGGGACAATAACAGCAGTTTGTTGGTCATAAAAGAAAGCGAGCTGTCAGTCCTTGAAATTCAGTAGAGCTGTTTCTTGCCCCGTTAAGCTGTCTGTCTGGTCTCCTTTCTCATGGTTTATAACACCCCTCTGTTTTATCTTCTCTTTGTATGGGAAGGGTCTTTATTTTTCCCAGAGTCTGTTTGTTTGTTTTGTTTTGATTTTTTTTAGTGTTTGTGTTTTTCTTTTATATTCTATTTGTTTATTTGAGTTTATTTCTTCATGTTTTATTTATTTTTGTTTTATTTATCTTTATTTATCTCTATGTCTCTCTCTCGTTGCTATTTCTTAATTGTTGTCTGCTTTATTCTATTCACATATCGTACAATCACATTTCCCTCTTATCTCTCTTATACGAAAACTTACAATTATACACAAATTATCTTTCGGTAAACATGATATTTCGGTACACTGGTTGTATGAACATTTTTATGAACATTATAAAAGAGGATTTAAAAACACTTACTCAATCTCAGGTTCGTTGAAGGGGTTGAACTTGGCTCCAGTCTTGATCGATATAGATGTTGGTTCACCTAAAAGAAAAAAGAAAATATATATTCGAATGAAAGTTATAATATGAAGGGATTTTATTGATACTTTTAGTGAGGTTAAGGTGAGAGATATGTCATTAAATATTAGTGAGAATTAGTTAAATATTATGATTGAATTTTTAACGTAAAGTTTCTAATAATCTAAATGACCTCATCTTCCTCCTCCTCCGCCCCACCTCCTTCTACTCCTCCTTCCCCTTCTCCTCCTTCTTCCGCTCCTCCTCCTCCTCATCATCCTCCTTCTCCTGCTTCTTGACCAGAGACAGACCGACTTTTTTGTTTCATGTAAATCATTCCCTCAGTTGTTTAAAGGTCAAGGTGTCTGTTATACCATACTGAGATGTGACCTTTTCCTCTAACCTTCCCCAGGTAAGTTTA
Organism: Homarus americanus; assembly: GCF_018991925.1. Lineage (NCBI taxonomy): Eukaryota > Metazoa > Arthropoda > Malacostraca > Decapoda > Nephropidae > Homarus > Homarus americanus. Next base: position 622,040 of record NW_024721443.1, on the reverse strand, counting down.
AATGTCTCCTCTCTTTGTCACCAGCTACTCCATGGGTCAAGTTTCACGCAAATCGATAAGGTGATTTGTTTAGACACCCCACGCACGCACGCACGCAAGCAAGCAAACACACACACACACACACACACACACACACACACACACACACACACACACACACACACACACACACACCATAAAACAAATTAACTCAAAAGACAGATGGTCTCAACTTAAAATATTAACAAATGTATAATTATTCATGAACTGAGTTTTTTTTATTATTTACTTCCCTCTCTAACCTTCCTTTCTAACCACTTATTTCATTCATCTTACCTACTTTATTTCATTCCTTCTTTCCTAGAATAAAAAAATGAATGACAAATAACTTCCCCCTCTATCAGAAGTAATTCCTTTCTTAGTCTTCTTCTTCAACCACTAACTTCCTTCCTTCATTCATTCTTTCCTTCCTCTCCCCAAAACCAATGAAATAATAATAAGAAGGCATCTTCCTCCTTCCCTCCTTCACTCCTTAATCCTCCATCCCAATCCTTCCTTCCTCCAAAACAAAGAAGGTATAACAAGAAGATATCCCCCTCCTCCTGCTCCTCCTCTTCCTCCTCCTCCTCCTCTTCCTACTCCTCCTCCTCCTCCTACCCCGTCCTAAAAAAACAGGAGGAAGGAGGACAGGATCTGGTGGGGTCATAATAGAGATGTAGGTAGTTATAGGCCAGTTCTTCATGGGTGACGTCTGGCCAGTGTCCCCCCTTAACTTATTTATGACTCCAGTAGGACAGAGGAGTAAACGTCTTGATTTAGGCGACCAGGAGACGGAAGGAGGGAGACACTGTCGGTATTTGTCTTGTAAGAAGGTGACGTGTGTGTGTGTGTGTGTGTGTGTGTGTGAGGAGGGGTGATTTAAGGGCTCGAGTGTGTGGGAGGAGGAGAGAGGTAAGGTAGGGGGAGGAGAAAGGTAAGGTAGGGGGAGGAGAAAGGTAAGGTAGGGGGAGGAGAAAGGTAAGGTAGGGGGAGGAGAGAGGTATGATTGGTGGAGGAAGAGGAGGTGAGCAAGTAAAATTAGGTAGGAAGAGGAGACAGAGGTAAGGGAGAATAAGGAGAGAGTCATCGTTGGTATGTGTGTGAGTCAGGGGAGTGGGTGGATGGGGGAGTGTGATTCACGGTTGTTGAGTGTGTGGGAGGAGAAGAAGGAGGTGAGGAAGTAAGGTTAGGGAGAGAGATGTAGGGAAGAAGGAGTAGGAGGAAGACAGCCTCGGTATTTGTCTTGTAGGAGGGGGATCTGTGTGTAAGGGGGGAGGTGGGGGGGAGGGGTTGTGATTCACGATGAGAGGAGGGCGAAGGAGGAGGGATGGGGGGATGGAGGGGGAGGCTAACATGGGTAGGTATAATAATAATAATAATAATAATAATAATAATAATAATAATAATAATAATAATAATAATAATAATAATAATAATAATAATAATAATAATAATAATAATAATAATAATAATAATAATAATAATAATAATAATAATAATAATAATAATAATAATAATAATAATAATAATAATAATAATAATAATAATAATAATAATAATAATAATAATAATAATAATAATAATAATAATAATAATAATTTAAGACTACAGTACATAAGGGAGAATGGATAAGAAATGAACACATAAGTTCTCTACGAGTTGATGATTTTTACAATGGCTGATATGGGACTGTTCTTATAGCAATCAGTACGAGGTCGTGAGGGCTGGGTGTGGTTATGACGTAGAACAGAAATTCGCGGTAGGTAGGTGGTAGCAGGTTGACAGGTTGTGGTGGTGTGGATAATGTAAGAGGGGGAGAGGATATGTATGTGTGTGTGTGTGTGTGTGTGTGTGTATCAATTGTTTACGTATATCTATGTATTTGTACATTTCTTTACCTATTCGTCTCTAAATATTTCTCCGTATACATTTCTGAACTTTAATTTGACATTTTAATCATTTATTTATCTATCTTATTCAACTCATACCAACTATAGCTGTAATTAATCCACCATAAAAAGCGAAATCCTTTTTCAATTTAGAATCAAAATAAAAAAATTTCCATTAAACAGACAACCTGTTTCACCATCCCGTGTCAGCAGCGGTCGCAGCAACAGGGCGAACTGATCGTAACATGGAGTCTTAACACCCATAACAATACTAACTTCCACCTGAGTTTCTTTATTTCGTTATATAAATAAATTTATACTAAAAAAAGTAATTCTAGTCATTGTAACCCTCGTAACCCGGCCCACAAATAAACTCCTTGACAGAGGATAATTATATATAGCGAAAGACAGAACAGACAGACAGTCAGATAAAACTGCGACCCACTTGATGATGGCTATAAAGTAGCAATCTGCAAATAATAGTCGAGGGACACGGCACCCCAACAGCGGCTGCGGACATTAAATGCATCAAAATACTGAGAAAAATAAAACATCTGGGTTGCCGTCATACGCTGCGGAAATCGTTGAGAAAATGTTCGCCCGGGAGAACCGCGTCTCTCAAGAAAAGAAGTTGTTTGCATTTTTGGTAACTGCTTGGTTAATGGTCGGCCATGTCATACGGCCCTGAGCTGTAAAGAAGGAGATGCGACACTGGCACATTGTCGACCGACGGAGAGCACCACCTCCTCCTCCTCCTCCTCCCTCTGACCTTATGTGTGACGAAGACGATGACGGTCATGAAGACGAAGAGGAAAGCAGACGAACATGACGACAGTGACAATAACAGCAAAAAGCAGCAAGAAGGAGACGATGATGAGAATGACGACGAGGACAACACCGACGACGATGACGATAAACAAAAACGACGATGAATATTTCTCTCGTACGCCCTGGCAACGACAGCGGAGGAGGGAAGGTGGGAGAGGGGAGGGAAGGAGAGGGGAAGGAATCCTTGATACTAACGACAGCATATCTTAATGCTGACTTAATTCCAGGAGAGCATTCTTCTTAGTTCTCCCTCCCCTACCAGCAACAGTCCCTCCCCTCCATATTCCTCCACTCCTCCCCACACCCCTCAAAAAACCCTCTTTTCTTCCCGCAATCAGTCACCCCCACAGATAACTACTCCTAAACCCCAAGAACAACTCCTCCCCACACCCCACTCTCCCTCCATCCACACATACACCCACACAAACACGCACACACACACACACGCCTCATCAAATATCTTCTCTTCCCACAGACAATCATCCCCACCACCCCACACACAGTTTCCCTCCTTCCACATCTAAAAAATCCTCCTCTCCTCTCCCCACAGACAGTCACCCCACACTCCCCAAGACAGTCAGTAGGTAAACAAACACACAGCAACATCGGGAACACAAACTCACTCAAACACAAACACCCACAAGCGGATCTTTTTTAAAATTTCTCAGTTGTGGTGGTAAGGAAGGATGAAGTGGGGGGAAGGGTTAGGAGGAATGGGGAATGATAGGGAGGGAGGAAAGGAGAGGAGGAGTTTGAAGAAAGCAAAGAAGAGAGGCGAGGGAGGAAAGGGTTGGAGAAAGAATGGGAGAGTAGAAGGAAAAGGAAGGGTTTGGGAAGGGGGTTTAGGAGAAAGGGGTGATAGGGTAAGGAAGGGAGGGTGAGGGGGAGAGGGGAAGGGAGAGGGGGTCGTTAGGAGGAAGGGGAACAAGGGAGGCGGGGGATGGAAGGGATTTAGAGAAAGAAGGGAAGAGAGGGGATTAAAGAAAGTTGAAGAAAGAAGGAAAGGGAGGAGAATTGAATTGAAGAGGGTGAAGGAAAGGGGTAAGGGAAGAGAAGGGAGTGGGAGGAGGGGGTTAACAGCAAGGAAAGGGGGGGGAAAGGAGGAGGGGAAGGGTTAGCGACCCGGCCAGCACTTGAGGAGACCCAAACAGGAAAAGGGAGTGGAAAAGACCGTCATTGCTCCCCCCTTGTCTCTGCCCTCGTAAATTGTTCCGAATTTAAATGGCGTTTTTGTCTTTTTTATTTGTGTGTTTTGGGGGTTAAGACTCGAATTGATGTCGGGGTGTTTGGGTCGTGGGAAGGGACGAGGAGGTCAATTCCGAATACTTTATTATGAGATGGAAGTTCTCTTTTTTTTTTTTGACCTCTGCCAAAAGGTTACGGTTGTTGGTTAGTTACAAATGTAGAAAATAATTAGATTCGAACAATAAAACAAATCAATAATAATTTTGTTCACACTTCCTCATCAGTTATATATTAAAGCCAACCTTTTTCATTCCTATTAATTCTAATTCTCTATTTATTTTTCTATGATTTTAGTGATACTTTCAATTGGTTTCGTTTTTTTCTCTGTTGTGGGAAGTTCCACCAACTTTTACGTATGATCTGAGAGCTCGTTTTCTGTACAGCTGTCATGGCGCCTCCAGTAACCCAGGTTTTCAAAGAGATAATGAAAGTTCCTCAACAGTTTAGACATAATAATCAACCCAACTGACTAACTTAAGACAAATAAGTCCAAACACATCTTGTCAACAATTACTCTAAAAATCTACCTTAACTACTTACGTTCACTTAACATTGGCCAGTTAATGGACAAAGTTAATGTAGACAATGTGGAAGGAATCTATAGGTTAATTTGCTGTCTTAACTGGTGATAAATAAACTAATCATGTTAATTTAGTGTTAGAATAATGTTAATGCTATTTTTGGATGTTATTTTTTGGGGTGAATTAGATGAAGTTAACAAATCAATTACTTTCTTACTGTTTCACCTACGAAGAATATCCATCGTATGAATCTTTTTAACTATGGATACCATATAAATAACTTCTCTTAATACCTGTTGCTGACAAAGTTAATCTTAGAGGTTGATTCACCTTTCTTTGCTAAATTAAATCACTTTATTTATACAGTTATGAATATATTTACAAGTTATAATGGGATCAATATTCAGCACTCCTATCCAACCTCCTCAGACAGCAAAGGGGTTATTGATTTTTGCTCTGTGTGTGTGTGTGTGTGTGTGTGTGTGTGTGTGTGTGTGTGTGTGTGTGTGTGTGTGTGTGTGTGTGTGTGTGTGTGTGTGTGTGTGGAGAAACAATACTAGGCTGAAGTAAGAAACGAAGACACTGTTTTCCTCTTAGACTCTTGAAGGAAAACAAGTTTCTTCGTTTCTAGAATCTACATTGACTTTACCTTCAAAAAACGAATAATTAGTGAATAGGGTCACCTGAAGATTAGACACCACAGCTTAATTCACCTTAAGAATAACCACCCTAACGCTACCTAACCTACCGTAATGTAATCTAACTTAACTTACCCTTACCTAATCTACTGTACCCTAACCTAACCTAACCTAACCTAACCTAACCTAACCATCTCTACAAAAAAAAAAACCATCATCTAATCTTCCCCCTTCATTCTACATTACTTTATCATCATTATTCTTACCCTTCCATCTTAAACGGTTCTTTTAAAATATATTCTTAAAGAGGGTCGATCTTTTCTCAATCCAGATGTTCTTCTCAATCATTCCAGATCTCCGCCTTTCTCTCGTCTCTATCTCTCCATGACTCACCGTACACCACATCTCTTCTATCTCTTAATACATTCCTCCCACTACCAGCCAGTCTCTCTGTCTCTCCTTCCTCACTACTTAAGAAAAAGAAAAAATATCATCGAAATATAATATCTTTCCGGATTATATTTCTTCAATAACTTAAATTATTCCAGATTATGATTTTTTTTATAACCCTTAATTCTATGATTCTTCCATAACTCAAGATTTTCGCATAATTATCTTCTTCGATTGTTATTCTTTCTTTAGTTCTCAGTTTTTTATTTATCCTTTGTTTTCTATTTTTATTTTATATCTTATTTATATTTGATTTTGCTTATTCCTGTATTATATCAAATTTTCTTATATTTTGCTCCATCTCCTTGTCTTTATCCCCTTGCCATTTTATATTTCCCATTTTCTGTCATTCCATATCTCTTCTTTCTCTCGTTATTCAATATTTCCTCTTCCGGTTTGTTCCATTTCTCACTCAATCTTTCTTTCCTGGTCTCCTTCCCTTTCATTATTCTCAGTTATTGTTGTCTTAGTTTTCCATGTCCCTCCTTTTATTATTTTTCCTAGTTCTCTTCATTCCATTTTTTTTCTTCCATAATTCCATCTCATTTTCTCTCTGTCTTTCCCTGATTCACTACTTCCATTTATCTCAATTTCTTTCATTCTTATTTTTCTTCCTCCATCTTCAGTTTAGTTTCTCCTTCATTCTATCATTCCAGAACCTCTTTCCATCATCATTCCACTTCCTTCTCCCATCATAATTAGAAGTACCTCCTTCCTTCTATCCTTCTAGTTCATCCTTCCTTCTATCATTCTAGTTCCTCCTTCCGTCCACCGAATTACCTCCTTATCCTCCCGTTATTCTAAGCCTCTACTCGTCCGGCCTCTCATATCTGCCTCCAAATTCATCTTCCCTTCTGGAATTCATAGCTCGTTCTCCACTAGCTCCTCCAGTCGAGTGGGACCTCCTTGAACCTCTCCTCTCTCTCAATAAGTCCTCATTGAATCTCTCCCCACCCCCCCACTCAGTAGGTCTCCTCGAGGCTTCCTCCTCCCTCAGTAGGTCCTCCTTGAGCTCTTCTTTTCCCCTTTACAGATCACCTCGAAGGCTCTCCCATCACTCAGTAAGTCACCCTCGATCTTCTCCCCTCCCCCAGTAGGTCCTCCTCGAGGCTCTTCCCCCATCAGTGGGTCTTCTCAATCTCCACCCCATCAGTTGGTCCTCCTTGAGCCCCCCCTCTGTAAGTCCTCCCCGAGGCTCTCTTCCCTCAGCAAGTCCTCCTCGATGGTCTCCTCTCTCCGTAATAGGTCCTCCTCGACGGTATACGCTCGAGTCTCCCCTCCCTCCCTCCACCTCCGCCTCGACTCATATATCAAAGTTTTCACCAGCCTTCACAGACACGCTTTATGTTAATTGCGGGAGCAGCTTTCGGGAGAGTAATTAATGCCGACACCGTCCCCTTGGTATGGGAAATAGGGGAGAATAGGAGGAGGGAAGAGAGAGAGGGGTGAAGGGGAGACAGAGGGGTGAAGGGGAGAGGGGTGAAAGGGGAGAAAGGGGTGATGGGGGTGGGGAGATAGAGGGGTGAAGGGGAAAGAGAGGTGAAGGAGGAAGAAAAAGGTGAAGGGTGATGGGGAGACATGGGGGTGAAGGAAGGAAGAAGGAGGAGGAGGAGGGGAGGAGGAAGATATTTAAGGGAGACAAAGGTCGACGATAAAGGGAGGGAGAAAGAGGAGAGGGGGGACAATAAAAGGGGGAGGTTGGGGAGGTAGAAGGAAAAAGTGAGAATAGGGGAGTGAAAGGGAGGTAGAAATGGAGGATGAAGGGAAGGAGGAAGAGGGGAAGGAGGAGAATAAAAGGAGAAAGGAAATGGGGGAAGAAAAGAGAATAAGCACGATTAAAGGTGGGATATACGGAAGAGAGGCAGGTGAGGTAGAGGAAAATGGGTAGTGAGGGAGTGAGGGATAAAGGAAGGGAATAGGAAAATGAGATAAAAAGCAAGAGGGAGAAGGAAGAAGGAAAGAAAGGTTGAATATCAAAGAGAAGAACTATTATTATTATTATTATTATTATTATTATTATTATTATTATTATTATTATTATTGTTATTATTATTATTATTATTATTATTATTATTATTATTATTATTATTATTATTATTATTATTATTATTATTATTATTATTATTATTATTATTATTGTTATTATTATTATTATTATTATTATTATTACAGAACCAACAAAGAGATATCGCCATGGCAGACTCAAGCAGGGATCAAAAAGTAAAAGATGTTAGTGGCAGACGGAGAGGAAGAGAGGCATAAAGAATAACCCATGATAACTGCCGCGACTGGTGAAGGGCGACGTAATGTATTGATGGTGGCAGACAGTGATGTATGGTGGCAGACAATGGTGTATGGTGGCAGACAATGGTGTATGGTGGCAGACAGCGATGTATGGTGGCAGACAATGATGTATGGTGGCAGACAATGGTGCAGGTGGCAGACAGTGATGTATGGTAGCAGACAGTGATGTATGAAGGCAGGCAATAATAATAATAATAATAATAATAATAATAATAATAATAATAATAATAATAATAATAATAATAATAATAATAATAATAATAATAATAATAATAATAAAAATAATAATAATAATAATAAATGATAATAAAATACTGATAATAATTCAGTATATATGAAGAAGAAAGAAGAAGGTAACAAAACGGAATAATGAACCACGAAATGGTCAGGTGGACGGACAGCGGGTCGGAGAGCTGGGCGGACGGACAGCAGGTGGGAGGGCTGGGCGGACGGACAGCGGGTCGGAGAGCTGGGCGGACGGACAGCGGGTCGGAGAGCTGGGCGGACGGACAGCGGGTCGGAGGGCTGGGCGGACGGAGGAGTGGAGCGGATGGGCGGTCCCTCACCCAGAGCATACATGAAAGCCCAGATTCTTGCAGTTTATGGCGGTATAAGCTCATTACGACTTTTACGGCGACAAGTAACTTTCCTTCCTCTTGATAATGCCGACCTACCAGAGGGAGGGAGAGGGAGGGGGAGGAGGAGGGGAGATATAAGGGAGAGGAGGAACAAACAGATAGAAAGGGGGGAGGAGGGAGGGCAGGCACCGCTTTTGATAATACTGCCTTACCGAGAGAGAGAGAGCGATGTAAGAAGCCACCATTAAACCTCCCTCCACTCTGCGCCATTAAAAACTATCCCTGATAATAATCCGTTCATTGCGCCAATATTCATCTACCTCACAAGACATTTACACCGCGCCACTAACCGCCCGGCCACAGCCACCTCCCACACACCCCGCCCTTGCATACTACCAGAACCAATAACTAAGACTCTATTGACCCACCATTCTTATACCTGCTTCCCATACCCTCCTCCTACTACTACTTCACCGTACCTCCTCCTCCTTCTTCTACCATACTGCAATATTTTCCTCTTCCTCCTCCTCCTCCTCCTCCTTCTTCTACCATACTGCAGCATTTTCCTCTTCCTCTTCCTCCTCCTCCTCTTCCCATATCTACCCTCATCCTATACTTAACTCCTAATCTCCCCCCCTGACTCTCCTCTTCTCCTCCTCTTCCTCTTCCCCTCTTCCTCCAACACCAAACTCCCAAACCATCACATTTAAACAAACCTTCCATCATCGTGTTTAATATTTGCATTCACGTCGACCTTGAAACATTCAGTGAGTGTTAGCCAAAATCTCAAGTCATTCCTATGATAAATTCCACCTTCTCCCCCCCTTAAATAATCACTACATTCTCGGAACAACTTTGACGCCATAATCAACCTCTCAATAACGTAATAAGAGAACTCAGTATTTTTAGTTACATGAGTTATATATTCGTTTACGGAGTTAGATAAAAGAGAGAGAATTTATCGTATGAACCTTTGAGAATCTGAGTAAGGACTTGTTGATATCTCCTGCAATGTGTAGAGGAGATAGTGTGTGGCCGAGAGAACGTGATTGGTACACGGCCGTGAGAATGTAAGCCTCCATGTTCTATGTTGTGGGTGAGGTAAGACTTGAAGGAGGGAGGTGGGGGAGGGGGGAGGAGTGGTTAGTTAGGGATAGAGGGGAGGGGTTGGGAGAAGAGGAGGAGGGAGGGGCAGGAGTGGTTTGTTGGAGCAGTAGGGGAAGAGAAGGAGGTAGTTGTAAAAAGGTTGATGGGGAGGGGTGTCTAATTGGGGAGTGGGGAGTGTCTAGTTGGGGTGTGGGGAGAGGTGGGGAGAAGAGGAGGAGGTTGGTGAATACCTGTGAATGATTTATACATGGTGGTGAAGGTTCATGAGAGAATCTGAATGTTTGTGTGAAGTCGTGAGTGTATCTACGGTGGTGGCGGCAGGGTCGGGAGGGATGTAGTGGTGGTGGTGGTGGTGGTGGCAGGGTGTGGGAAGGGTGGTGGCGGTGATGGGGGCAGTGGCAGGGTAGAAAGTGGGGTAGTGGTGTGGTGTTGACAGGGTGTGGAGAGAGTGGTGGTGGTGGGGGCAGGTGGGGGAGGGGGGAGGAGGTCAGTGGTTACATTATGTTGGCATGACATCCATAAATAGTGTGATTAGAGGTTATGAATTACCTGTGTGTGTGTTCATGTATAAGTATGCTCTAGGTATGTGTATTTGTGTACGATTATACGTATATTTGTCATATTTGTGTATAAGTATGTTATATGTTTGTGTATTTGCGCATGAGTATCAACCTAATATAAACAACATGATTAAATTCAGTTACAAATCCTCTAGAAAAAATTAAGAAAACATTTATTTAGATTTTTTTCATTGATAAAAAGAATTCCATATATTTCCCTATAACATAAGTACCAACAATGTCCACCCAATATGTCTCACCTTCCTACAGATTCCAATAATTTGTTTTAATTTAATCGTTTATTTATTTTTCAGTACAAACGTGTGTCAGTGTAGGACGCCTGTTGTACATTTCTTGGTCCCAACTTGTCAAGCATACTGTCCGCTCTCTAACAGTAACCTAATTCCGAACTGATCCACCTGAAGATTAGCACCTCCAGCATATTTCACGTTAAGATTAACAACTCCAACGTTAACCTAACCTAACTTAATGTTAACGTAACCTAACACAGCAAAACCTAACCTAACCAAACCAAACCCTTAAAGTAGCATTAGGGTATTAATGTAAAGATGAAATTAGCTTAAGGGGTTAATTTCAAGTGATGCTAATTGCCCTACCTGAAGTGTCTTGTCGAGGTACGGTACTGTGCGCCTCCAGGTATAACAATCTGGGACAACACCTTTGGTAAACACTTTGTCAACACGAGGAGGAGATACGCTAGATGATCTATTCCTCTTAACAGGTAGACTGAGTTAAAGGTTGTAGTTATGAAGACTTTATTTAGGTGACAATGTGTGTTGGTGATATGTAGGTAAGGTGTGGTCATTTACCTGTAACCACCAACCAATAACACCTCTATCACCTATCACCACCCCACTATCACCTGCTACCACCATCGCTACCATTACCACTATCACTACCGCCTCCATCACCACCACAAACTCTATGAACCACACACAACTACCACTATCGCCACCACTATTCACAACATCCATAACAGTCCATTAATACCACATAATCATCACATCTCCTTTCCCCTTTCCAACCACCATCACCTACCAATACCACTATCATCTCTACTACCACCACCACCACTACCACTATCACCACTACCACCATCATCACCACCACTACCACCATCATCACCACCACTACCACCATCATTACCACCACCACCACCACCATCACTGCCACCACCACCACCACCGCCACCACATAACCACCACCACCACCACCACCACCACCACTACCACCATCATAACCACCACCACTACTACCACCACATCACCACCACTACCACATCACCACCACTACCACCATCCACCACCACCACCATCACTACCACCATCATACCACCACCACCACCACTACCACCACTATCACCACCACTCACCATCATCACCACCACCACCACCACCATCACCACCCACCACTACCACCATTATCACCACCACTACAACTACCACCACCACCACCACTACCACCATCATCACCACTACCACCATCATTACCACCACCACCACCACTACCATCACTACCACCACCACCATCACCACCACCACCACCACCACTACCACCATCATCACCACCACTACTACCACCATCATCACCACTACTACTACCATCATCACCACCACTACTACCACCATTATCACCACCACTACCCACCACTCACCACCACCACCACCATCACTACCATCACCACCACCACCACCACTACCACCATTATCACCACCACTACCACCATTATCACCACCACCAAAAACAATTCTCACTCCCATCTTTTCAAAACCATCTCGTATTTTTCATTAAATTACCACCGCCTTATCCTTCTAAACCCAGAGTGCAGCAACCCTCCCTCATCCTTCCCTCCCTACTCCCTCACCCCCCTCCTTACTCCCTCATCCCTCTTTCATTCCTCCTTCCCTACTCCCTTATCCCTATCTCACCCCTCCCTTTTCCCTCCTTCCCTACTCCCTTATCCCTATCTCATCCTCCCTTATCCCTCCTTCCCCTACTCCCTTATCCCTATCTCACCCCTCCCGTATCCTCCTTCCTACTCCTTATCCTATCTCACCCCTCCCTTATCCCTCCTTCCCTACTCCCTTATCCCTATCTCACCCCTCCCTTATCCCTCCTTCCCTACTCCCTTATCCTTATCTCACCCCTCCCTTATCCCTCCTTCCCTACTCCCTTATCCCTATCTCATCCCTCCCTCATTCCTCTCTCATTTTTCCCTTCCACTTCATCCCTCCTTCTTTTATTCCTCCCTCTCATATCTCTCACTTCTCTTATCCCTCCATCTAACCTCCCTCCTTCATCACTCCCTTTCATTTCCCTCATCCTTTCCTCATCTCTACCTAATCCCTCCTCCTGCCTCCCACCTCCTTCATCCCTCCCTCCCACCTCCCTCGTACCGACTCGAGCCTATTAATCGTTCTTTATTTCTTTTCTCATCTTCCTCTTTCCTGTTTTTCTCTCATCCTCTTATTTATTTATTCTTCCTTGTCTTCTATCCTCATCTGCGTTCCGTCTTGTTCATTCCTTCTTTATTATTGTCTTTCTTTCTCCCGTTCGTTATCGAGTTCAATTATTTCTTCATGTTTTTCATATATTGTTTTTATTTCCACATTTCCTCATTTATCCTGTTTCTATCTTCTTTCTCCGTCTCTTTTTTTTTAATTTTGTCTATCTACTCTTCCATCCACATTCATTAACGCCGTCTCCTTTTCTTCTCTTCTTTCTTCCCCATTCATCCCTTTCTTCTTTCTTACTTAGCCATTCCTCATGATTCTTGTTATTCTTCTGTGCGTTATCCATTCATTCTTCTCTTCTTCTACTAAGCATCGCAGTAGTTTTTTTCCCTTCCTCTGATAGACTAAAGCAAAACTACACGTATATTTTCCAATTCCAAAGTTTCAAAGTTTTTAATTGTTTTTCAGAATGTAACTGTAAGGATCCGGTAACTAGGTGATTAATTACGTGGTGATAGATATATGTAATTGTTGTAATTAGTTGTGATAATGACCCTTAATATGATTTAAGTTATTTTCATTAATTATTTACTCCCCCATCAACTCATCTTCCCGTTTTAACTCTCAAGGAGAAATTTTTGCTTCACTCCCATATATCACCCAATGCACCTCTCACCTTCTCTCGTTAAGCTTCAACGTCACCTTTACCACCCATCACACCCAATCACCCGCCCACTGAACCATCCACTAAACCGCCCTCCCCTACACTCATCCGCCCACTCACACAACCACCCTTTCACTCACCTGCCAACTTACCCACCCACCCACCCACTGACCCTCGTCTTCCATCATCCCAACATCACCTCTCCCCCCACATATAAACATCTTCCATTCCCCCTCCCCCAAATCCCAGCATCCCTTCTTATCAACCTCCCACATCTCCCCTCCCAACACCCTAACATCACCTCCTACCACCCACAACCACCTTACTCACCTCCAGCCTCACCACCCACCACCACCCCACCCACAGCCACCCATCACCCCTAGAGGCACCCACCACCCCTTGAGGCACACCCCCACCCAACACACGGCTTATTTCATGTGTGTGAGTCGTAAATAGCAGGGAGCGAGCGACTACTTATCCCGTTTGTTGCGTTCTCGGTGCTAGTAACCCTGATTTACCGTCATGTTAAGCCGCCTACAAATTATTCAACATAGGGCCGAGGACTTGGACGAGGGAATGGCGAGGGCCCTTGCGATTGTTTTACAGCGGGCGTGGGGGCGTGTCCCGGTGTGGTGGGCGGGTCCTTACATCCGCTTAATGATGACGCGCACGGAACACGGTATCAGATTTATGCTGATACAAACCCGCCCCCTTCATTATGGGCAATCACAGAATCACTCGCTCGGCAGGTACACAAACCGCGAGATCTCTCACATCTTTTTTTTTCTTTTCTCTCTCTCTCTCTCTCTCTCTCTATCCTAAGTTGCAATTAAATTTCTCTCGTGAACGTGGGCCCGGAATGTGTGTGTGTGTATGTGTGTGTGTGTGTGTGGTGCGGTTAAACGGCGTAGAAAAACCCTGCTTTTGTATGATACGGTATGCAAAGTAGAATTCGGCGATAAATGTCTTAGAAAGGTGTAACAGGTGTTATTAAGATTGTAAATATCATTAAAAACCAGTTATGGATAAATGGATCAAGGAGGATGGAAATTTGCCCCACTGGAATGTCTCCCAAAAGGGGAATTTTATGCAACGTGAAAATGTTTATTATTATAATTTGCGTTTCATTTGCGTTTTCGTATTTCGTGAATATTTGACTGTGATTGCTGGGGAGAAATACCCTGCCTTTTTTTTCTTTTTCTCTCACCTCGTTTGATAAATGAGAAAAAGGGTATTGTGTATTCAAAATTCCACTTTGAACATGCAAATCTTGGATGAGCATATTTTTTCGAGGGTTGTGTCATTAAGTTTTCATTTGTCAATGTTGAGTGAAATGGATAAATCGTGTGTGATAAGAAGTAGTGTATATTGTGTGTCTCTACGGCGGTTCAGTTTTTATCACACGAGGGAGGTAATGTAGAGGATCCTTAGGCTGGTCGTCAAGGTTCTTTATGGTAGTGAGAGGGAAAAATTTGGGGGTCGTATTTATAATTGGTATTTTTCGTCAGTTTCAGCAGCTGCCACACACACACACACACACACACACACACACACACACACACACACACACACACACACACACACACACACACACACATGCACACAAACATGCTCCCAAGTATCAATAAGTTAATCGTATTTTACTAAAAGTAGGACCGTTATATTGAAGTAAAAAATTATGTGATACTTTACTAACTTAGAAAGGCTGATGATTTTATCTTTATACAAAATCTATGAAAACCTGAACAGATCAAAGAATAATATGAATAAATATCTACGTGATTCCCACCTTAAAGGTAAATACTAAATACAATACAAAATTACCTTCTTCACACAACCTTCAGGAGGCAGGAGACGAGATGTTTACCCCACAAGGTCCTGGAGGCAGGAGACGAGATGTTCACCCCACAAGGTCCTGCTGGAGGTAGGAGACGAGATGTTCACCCCACAAGGTCCTGGGATAGGAGACGAGATGTTCACCCCACAAGGTCCTGGAGGTAGGAGACGAGATGTTCACCCAACAAGGTCCTGGAGGCAGGAGACGAGATGTTCACCCCACAAGGTCCTGGAGGTAGGAGACGAGATGTTCACCCCACAAGGTCCTGGAGGTAGGAGACGAGATGTCGACCCAACAAGGTCCTGGAGGAGACGAGATGTTCACTCCCCCAAGGTCCTGGAGGTAGGAGACGAGATGAGGTCCTAGGGAGACGAGATGTTCACCCAACAAGGTCCAGGAGGTAGAGAGAGATGTTCACCCCACAAGGTCCAGGAGGTAGGAGACGAGATTTTCCTAATACAACCTGGAGGTAGGAGACGAGATGTTCACCCAACAAGGTCTTGGAGGTAGGAGACGAGATGTTCACCCCACAAGGTCCAGGAGGTAGAGACGAGATTGTACCCCACAAGGTCCAGGAGGTAGGAGACGAGATGTTCACCCAACAAGGTCTTGGAGGTAGGAGACGAGATGTTCAACCCACAAGGTCCTGGAGGTAGGAGACGAGATGTTCACCCAACAAGGTCCAGGAGGTAGGAGACGAGATGTTCACCCAACAAGGTCCAGGAGGTAGGAGACGAGATGTTCACCCCACAAGGTCCTGGAGGTAGGAGACGAGATGTTCACCCCACAAGGTGCTGGAGGTAGGAGACGAGATGTTCACCCCACAAGGTCCAGGAGGTAGGAGACGAGATGTTTAAACCACAACTATTACTCTTCAACTGCCGTCTCAAACACACCTGTCTCCTCTACCTGGACCAATAATCCCTTACCAATATTGTGTTTTTCATTCCTCAGATGTGATCAATATATTACCGTCACCAAACGTCTCAATACAGATACAGTAGTTACATAAATTCATACAATAACAATGAACTTAAATATCAAAAACACATATAATTTTGTTGTTTACATTAACCAGTAACCACTCTGTGATTGTTGAGTTACGAAGTTTATATTATATACTCGTCAGTTTTCTATGATACATTTTATATAATACGCATTTCCGTTTTCTTTGATACATTTTATATAGACGCGTTATCGTTTTCTATGATACATTTTATATACGTTTTTCTTGGTAAATATACATATATCCTTCTCATATATGGCAAGATTAGCTAATTGTATCTCATCAGGTCATTACTAGTTTATTACGAGAATATTTTGTATTGTAATAATCTTCCTAATTCGTCTTTCATTAGGGATTATTCTTCTTTCTCAATATCCTAGTTATAATTATTCTCTTTTATTTATATCTAACATGGGTAAGGGTAGGCTGATGGGTTGGTAGTAGGGGAAATGGGTAGGGAGTAAGTGGTTAGGTTAGGGGATAGGAGGGTTGATAATGAGGGATGGGTAAGGGGGTAATGAGATGGATGGGTTAGTAGTAAAGGGATGGTCTAGGATTTAAGGGGATGAATAGAAAGCAGGCGATGGGTAGGGTTTAGGGGGATGGGTAGGGGGTAGAAGGATGGGTAATGGGTAGGAGGATGTATATCGGGTAGGGGGATGGGTACGGGGGTAGAAGGATGGGTAATGGGTAGAAGGATGTGTATGGGGTGGGAAGATGGGTACGAGGGTAGGGGTGGTCATGAGGGAGGGGGGTGAGAGAGGTCATTACTGGGATAGGAGCCAGGGGAGCGACTGGACCGCCCCCCATCCCTCAGTTTCACCCCAGGGAAGGCCAGGAGGGGAGAAAAGGGGAGGGGAAGGAAGGGGAGGGAAGGATAAGGGAGGAAAAAAAGGAAGAGGAGAAGACTAAATGGGAAAGGGCAGGTAGGAAGGAAGGGGAAGAGGAAGGGGAGAGGATGAAAGAAAGGGGAGAGGGTCTGAGGGATGGGGAGATAAAGAGAAGGGGTGAGGGATAGGTGGATGGAAAAGAGAAAAGGAAGGAGAGACGGAGAAGATACAGATAATTTGGAGATATAGGGAAGGAAAAAAGGAAAGAGGGAGAAATGGGGAGACAGGGAGGTTGCAATTAGAGAGGGGAGGGGAGAGGAGAAGAGGAATTAAGTTGGGGAGAATAGAGAGGATAGGGAAGGGGACAGGAAATGAGAAGGAAGAGGAGGGGAGAGGAGAGGGGAAGGAAGAGAAGGAGAAGAGAAGGAGGAGAAGGAGAGAAGAAAAGGAGAATAAGAAGGGGAGAGGAGATGTGATGGGGAGGAAAAGAGACAAAGATTAGGAGGAGGGGAGGGGAGATGATATGGGAGGAGGGAGGAGGGAGAATTACAAGGCGACGAGGGATAACTTAAGGAAATGGGGTGAAAAAATAGTATAATGGTCATGTCGGGGAGAATCCCGGCAGGAGGCGCTGATAAGGGGGAGTTAAGGGATTATTTTCTCTATTGTCATGGCCGTTGAGGTGTTGGGATGTGTTACTAGGGATGTGTTGGGATGCTTTAGCAGGGATATATCATGGCCTTTGAGGTGTTGGGATGTGTTACTAGGGATGTGTTGGGGTGCGTTAGCAGGGATATATCACGGTTGTTGGGATGGTGTTAGTAGTAGCAGCAGCAACAGCAGCAGCAGTAGTAGTAGTAGTAGTAGTAGTAGTAGTAGTAGTAGTAGTAGTAGTAGTAGTAGTAGCATTTTAGAACTAGTAGCAACATAGTCAATATCAGCAACACAAACAATAACCTTGGCCGTAAGAGCATCAACTAATTAAGGTGTTACAGGTGTATCATCATCACTTCCCCTCTAATAAACCTAATAACAATATTGTCCATCATTATCCTGACTCCCTACACGACGCAGGGAACCAATACTAATTCTTGACAGTAAAAGCGGACAGGCATATGAAATAACTAGTTCACTGTTAGCTGCAATCTGATTGGTTATGGTGTGCCCGCTGTGTAGACTAAATTTCTTACAGGTGTTCGGGAAGGTAGTGGGCATGATCTAGCCACGGATAGGAGGTGAATAGATCTTAAGCTAGGAGACAGAACACATGTGAAATAAAACGTAGCTGAATACAAGTGATTTAAATAAAGGTATCAAATAAAATGGTTATGAATGGAAGTAATAAAACCCAGTTACTTGATTGGAGATACAAATTCCGACAAGTCTCGACAACCTAACTCGTGTCACGGTAGTCTAATCGCCAAGGCCTCACACACTATCCCACGATCATATGTCAGAGTGGTGGTGGGGCGACCCTGTCCGCTCCTGTCACTACACGGAGTCATTGTCCATTAAAACAAACCCCTTATAAATCTTGTCCGCCCGGGGGAGAAAAATGGACCAACGGCGGTCAGAAGGAAGCGACGATCAACAGGGGATCAAATCTAGAAATGAATGGATGGATCCGTAGGGAGGCTGAGGACATTACTCACACGGGCCGTCTGTGTGTGGGTGTGGTGAGGGAGGGTCACAGGCTGCTGGTGGAGGAGGAGGAAGAAGAAGAAGAGGGATGATGTAGGAAAAGAAGAAGACACGGAGGAAGGCGAGGGATTTTAGTGAGGGAAATTAGAGAAATAGACTGTAAGGAAACTAGAAATAGAGGCAAAACATCGAGAAAATAAAGGGAGAAACAAAGAGATAAAAAATAAGTATTTAGAGGATAAGAAAGGAAGTGAGTGTATTGGCATTCTTAAGACTGGAGACTTCCGAAGTGTACTGGAGGGGGAGGAGAAGGAGGAGGCAGTGACAGTGTCGGCTTAGGAATAGTATTATCAGAAGCAGCAACAAGGACGGTAACTGTGGCAGGATTGGCTGTTATAATATTGATGACGTTGGAGAATTTACTAACACGTAGTTTTCTTTCTGTGGGTAAATGTAGTCGTGCGCTTTCGGTGTTGCCCGTGACAGAGAGCAGCGACAAGCCGAATCTTACAGCATTCGATGGCAGAAACAGTAACTGGTGTAGGTAATCTGGAGGGTTTCTCTAGCCGTGATAACCTCAGAACTTTTGGAATTGTGTCCTTCTCACGCCTTCACACCGTGTTTGTTTCGAGGTTAGTTCGGTGTTCTGTAACAGTTACCCCGAGGCTGGGCATAGTGCTGGAGGGTGTCTGCTGTTGGGAATGAGAACATTGCAACGAACAGCTCCCCAAGTTATCGCCGCTAATACTCTTGTTATGGGTCTAGCTAATAGCACTATGCTGACATCTCATCCTCTCTATAGCAAACGTCGAACAGCGGCCGTGACTCCCGTTCTAATGAGATTGTTGTGCTGGACGTGTGGGTGGTCCTGCAGGTGTCGGCCCCCACTAACTCCGGGTTCGAGGCGGCCACAAGGAACATTTCGGAGGCCGTTAGTACCAGAAGCTGTGGAAATGTTACCTCGGGGTACAGGAGATGACGGGTTGGCCAGGAGGCGGCACACCCTGTTTGTTCCTGGCTTAGAGAAACTTTTTATTGAATGACGTAATGATTATTGTCTTAACCGGAAGTATTGAACATGGTTGAACAAATAACTGTTTAACTACACTGTGGATTCATAAGATTGATTTTCGTGGATCTACAAGGCTCAAAACATCATCAAAGAGAGTGAATAGTTTAAGAGGTAACACAGGGAAGGAATGGAGTAAGGAGGAAGAGATCAAACTTCAAAGAGATTATTGAAGATTCATATAATTCCTGACAAGATATAGAGCTATTGAAGTGTGTTGAGATGATCATAAACTTATACTGAAAAAAAAATATTTGTAACAGCGATGACTTATTACAAATAAACAAAATATATAAGTATACACAGACATATATGTAAGAATCCCAGTCATGTATATATGTAAGAATCCCAGTCATGTATATATGTAAGAATCCCAGTCATGTATAACACAGTAACTACGCATGTATCCCAACAGAAGAAAACCAGGTATAAACAACCCTTATCTTATGCCTACAAACACATATAAGAAATAGTCATATATAAAAATCACAATATCTATGTAAATAAATAACAGAACACAATACAGGTATATATACAAATGCAAATCATATATATGACTCAAGCATACATATATTTAACGTCGTTCATGTACTACATATATAACTAAATCTATGTTACACACACACACAAACACACAAACACACACACACACACACACAAAGAAAAACAGTCATATATACCTCAGGGACTGGGCCCTTATATAGACATCTGTTACATTAGTGTCTCCCGGAACAGTTATTCCTCGTAGGAGACTGGAGAACTACACGTATATATTTCTGCTTGATGGATGCCCTCCCTTCCTCCTTTCCCTCTACTTCCTTCTCCCTCTTCTCCCTTACCTTATTCTTCCTTCACTCGCTTTCTCCCTTTTCCTTAATTTCTTTCTTCTCTCTCTTTTTTTCTCTCACTTCCCCCCTTCCTCCTTCACCCTCTTCTCCCTTCCCTTATTCTGCCTTTACTCTGTTTCTCCCTTTGCCTTAATTTCTTTCTTCTATCTCTCTCTCTCTCCCTTTCTCTCTCACTTCCCCTTTTTTCTCCTTCAACCTCACTTCACCCTTTCTCTCCTCTTACTCTCCTTTTTTTCTTTGCCCTTCCCTCTTCACTCCTCCCTTAGTTCTCTTCTTTTCTCTTCATTCTCCCTCATCCTCACTTCACCTCCTCTCCTCTTCCTGACCTTCCTTCTTCTTCCCTTACCCTTTCATCCCTTTTCTCCCCTTACGTTCCCCTCACCCTCTTTCTGTTCTTCTATCCTTCATCCTCCTTTACCATCCCATTCCTTCCTAGATGAGTCACTCCTTCCCCATCCCTATATGCCCCATCAACCTCCCGTCCCTTTCTCTCCGTCCACTTCAACCCTCCTCCTACTTCAACCCCCTCCCCCTTCAACCTTCCCTCCTTCTCTCCCCATCCACTCCAACCTTCCCTCCGTCTCTCCCCATCCACTCCAACCCTCTCTCTCTCTCCCCCGTCAACCCTCCCCTCCCCTCCTGTCTCCCCACACCCCCTACTGTTTTTCTTGTCATGGTAGGAGGAGCCATCATTAAAGCGGAGGGCAACATGCACAAGTATATATTGAGGAAAAGGAAACAGATTCATGGCTTACTAAATCATCGGGGCGATTCCCTCCAAATTTATGACCAAATGTTGCAAAGACTCGCGAAGAGATGATGCCTAGGGATAAAGAGAAGACATATATTATTATTTTTTTGTATTTTTTATATTTGGTTTTCTTGTGTTTCTTTCTGTTTTTCTGTTTCTTTTAATTGTATGGTTTTAATGTTGTTACTATTTTGTTAAGTTATATTCTTCTTATTCTTCATGTTTTTTTCTTCTCTTTTTTATTTTCTTTGGTTTTTAGTTTTCTTATCTATTCGTTTATTTCGGTTTTAAGATTGTCTTCTTCTTCTTCTTCTTCTTCTTCTTCTTCTTCTTCTTCTTCTTCTTCTTCTTCTTCTTCTTCTTCTTCCACCTAGTTCGTGAAATGGACTCCTAACTTAACCTAACCAAGCCTGCTCGAACATAAGTTAACCAACCATACCTTAACCTAACCTAAATTAACAGAACCTAATCTAACCAAAGCAAAATTAATCTAAATTTATCAAACATAAACTAATCTAACCCGAACTAGGCAATTTCACACACACACACACACACACACACACACAAATGAAAAGAATTGAAGAGAAACAAAAGGAAATAATGTGAAAGGCAAGATAAAGAGAGAGAAACTCAAGCAGAAAAACACATCGACTACAAAATATACAGAGACATAAAATAAGACTGAAAGAAAAGAAGATCCCAGAAAAAAATAATAAAAAAGACAAAATTCTACTTCCCTCCATCCACCCCCCCCACACAATATCTGGCCTCGCTGACCCAGTAGTCAGAACACCGTGCCAACAGACAAACTACACGCCATTGTAAATCTATAGTGGGGTATAACTGACGCCAAACAAAGCCATGCATCACTTTCTATCACCTAATAAACTATCCTGCCATAAATTATATCATGAGAAATTTAAGAAAACAAAGTTACAAAAAGGAGTTGAAATATTTGATGAAGGCTGCCTTTCCAATGGGACTTTTGAAGGTGAGATACGGGCGAGCCTGTTCCAATATCCTTCGGTATAAATCAGAATAGATCGCGTGCCTTCCCAGTGTGACCAGCGTAGGAGGAGGGAGGAGGACTTCAATTGCTTTTAATGCATTGTTCACCTTTCCCTCTTTTTTTTTCTTTTCTCTATCTCTTTCTTTCTCTCTCTCTCTTTCTGTCTGTCCGTCTTTCTGTATTTCTCTTTTCCTGTCCGTCTCTCTCTCTCTCTCTCTCTCTCTCTCTACTTATAAGTTCAATTATTATCATGTATTACTGTATATTCTCTTTTCCATCCTGACATGTTTTATACTATCACTTAAACATCAAAATATCACACTTTAGTCTGTATCACCTTCCAGAAAGATCAATACTTTGAAAAATCAAACTTTATCCTTGAAGAAAAACAATATCAACTCATCCCCAGGAAAGCAGAGGATGAAAAAAACAGTATTCAGCTGCCAATCCTGCCCCGAGAGTGAGATATCCTTGAGGCCCGGCAGGTCCTTCCGGTCTCCAAGCTGGTGGGTGGCAGGCCTCAGGAATAGCCTTAGTTTATCGTCAGGAAACAATAACTTTCCCTTCCAATAGGAGCCATTCATCGTCGTCCCCGGTGGCGTCCATAGACGAGCTGTAAAAGACGAATAATACAAATTTTATCGGGTGTTCTGAGGCCGTGATGGTTGGCCCCGTCCGTCACACTACGGTCGACGGAGGCAATCTGAGCTATCCCTGGATGGTCGATTTTTTTCTACTTCTTTTTCCTCTTCTTCTCTCTTTCTTCTTCCTGTTTCCTGAGATAAATATTTCCTGGTGTTTGTTTGTTTGTTTCTATATTTATTTGTTTGTGTCCTTAATATTCTCCTCGTGATGAACAGACGCTCTTTGATATATGTATGTCTACCCAAAAAAAATATTCGCATAATTTATTCATGACATTCAAATTCAAAAAGTGAGTTGAGTTCCAGGAAGAAATTGGTGTGTTCCAGTATTGTCCTCGTCCATACATACTGGCGTTCAGTAGGTACAGCTGAGCGTAACCCGGGTCTTCCTTTCCCTCCGACAGTCAGGCCGCCAGCAATGCCAAACAGCGAGGGTGGGTTATATTTCCTGAGCATGAAAAGGTACAGGAAGATAAAGCCAGTCCTCCAGCCGACAAGGCGAGGTCTGGAACAGAGTTTGGAAAGGCCAGATCGTTCTGGCAGGACCAAATAAACCTGTCATAAAAAAGTGACCTTAGAGTTTCAGTTACCTGCATTTCTTCCTAGTTCATCCATTGGCTAATACGATTCAAAACACCTGACTAGGATAAAACCTGAGGGAAAATTCTCCACGAGTTTTTACCGATGTTCGAGATAGCGGGGGTCGCGTCTGGGGGGCTCGAATAGAGGCTGGAATATTTTATGGCGACAGCTTCTTTCATCCATGGCTGGCTTTACCAAGTTACCACGACTGTCCGCCACACCCGTTTCCGGGAGCCCAGGCGGCAATGGAGCGAAAGCTGGAACCCCGTGGAACCAGGACTGGAAGGTGAGACTACGCGGCCGCCTATTAGTAGTGAAGAAGAACACGAGGGCGAAAATAAAGAAACTTTTTCCGTAATTTATTCTTATTTTAAATAAAATAAAGGATTTTGTTAAATTTATTTTAATTTAATCTTAGGTTTTAGAGAAGAGGGAATACGATATAGATTTAAGACTATCATTTCTTCTTTACACGACTCTTGTTCACCTTATCGTTGGCATTGGTGCAGAAACTTCTACAATTCCAACGTTAGTGTGACCACGAGCGTTGGAAAATACAAGTTCACGGAAGTTGACTGTAGAAATCGCAGATGCTTGTGACCAAATTAGATGGAATCTCAGGTCTCTCTCTCTCTCTCTCTCTCTCTCTCTCTCTCTCTCTTTTGTCCTGTTTAGTCTTTCTAACTCTTTTTCTCAATCTAACTTTTCAACTTTCTTCTTTTTTCTCTCTTTCTCTCTTTCCTTCTTTTTGTCTTATATGCTTACATCTCTCCTTTTTCTCCTTTCTCTCTCATTTATCGCTTTGACACTTCTTTTTCCTTCCAGTCAAAATTGGAAATGTAAATAAATGTTCGGTTCCTTTTTTGTTGCTTTAAAAATCCTCATAATAATCAACGCTGACCAAGAGAAGTTTTCAGCCTCAGTGGAGGAGAGGCGGATGTGGAAGAGGAGGAGGAGGAGGAGGAGGAAAAAGAAAAGAAGATCAATGGGGGAAAGGAAGAGAAGGATGAGAAGAGGGTCAGTGAGGATGAGAAAGGGAAAGAGAAAGGAAGACGAAGAGAGACAGGGGAGAAGGAAGGAAGGAGGGAGGAAGGAGAAGGAGGAGGAGGGAGGAATAAGGAAGAAGAAGAGAGAGGAAGAAGGAGGAAGGAAGAAGGAAGGAAAGAAGGAGGAAGGAAGGAAGGAAGATGAGGAGGAAGAAGAAAAGTAGGAGGTAGGGAGGAAGGAGGAAAGAGGAGGCAAGAGGCAGGAGGCAGGAGGGAGGGGAGGGGGTAGGTGTCCCCGTCCCTACAGACAGTTAGAGCGAAGACTGAGTCCCAAGCTATCAACACACGCCCGCGGGAGACACCTTGTGCATAAAAATCGGTAACCCACGGAGTGTGATGTGTGCCGAGTGGGGGAGGGAGAGGGAGGAGAGGGAGGTTGTCAGAGAGTGTGCTGTGTGGGGAGAAAGGAAGGAAGGGGTGAAGGGGTAGAGGGAGAGGGAAGGTGTACTATGTCGGGGGAGGGAGGGGGGGAGGTTGTTAGACAGTGTGATGTGCAGGGCGGAGGAATGGAGGAGGAAGGTGTGCAATGGAGGTGTGCAGTCGAGAGTGTGCAAGGGAGAGGAGGAGGATGGATGAAGGATGTATGTTAAGGAGGGTGCTAAGGATAGGAAGGGGTAGGCAGGAGGACGAGGGGGCGTGCTGAGGATGGGGGAAATAGGGAGCGAGGGGGGCATGCTGATAAGGGGGATGGGAATGCTGAGGAGGGGAGGGGATTACTGGGGAGGGTAGAGCGGTAGAGGGAAGGGGCGTGCGGTGGAGGGGGAGGGTTTGTTTATGTGTTGAGGTGGGAGTCAGGTAGTGTGTGTGTATGTGGAGAATATATTTGCATTTGTTTGTATATATATATACATATATATATATATATATATATATATATATATATATATATATATATATATATATATATATATATATATATATATATATATATATGTATATATGTGTGTGTGTGTGTGTGTGTGTGTGTCCGTGACCCCAGGTGTACCCGTGATCCCAGGTGTATCCGTGACCCCAGGTGTATCCGTTACCCCAGGTGTACCCGTGACCCCCACCTGGTCGAAAAGGTGAACCCCTCTTCCAAATATCACCAAAATCGACTTACCTGTTACAGAGGCCCCTCATTCACAGACAGACACAGACAGTCACAATAAAATCAATATTCCTTCCTTCTCAACAGCGCAGGGGAGGGTCAAAAAATATATGCCTTTCACTGGATATTTTTTTGTTGGTACTTTGATTGCGTCATAAATTACCGGTTATTTATATACTTTGTTGAATATGATTACGAAAGTTTTGTTGCATATGGTGACCTGTCAGGCTGTGTGTGTGTGTGTATATATATATAAGGCAACATTTACTATAGTTCAGATATTAATTAAATTTGTTTTATTATAAGCAGAGGGATTAAATTAAGACAGTGTTACCTTGTGATAATAATTTTGACTTGTATCATTAGCTCTGACTAAATGCTTAACGATTTTGATGTGAAGGTGCTGCCTACCTGTATGTTATTTTGCAGGAGAGATAATCCATCGTAGCGTCGTCCTAGTTGTGGTGAAGAAGGGGATAACGTCTCGCTCTCACGTACGGGTAACCTCTGCCGTATTGATTGACCCTTGCTAGACCTCGTCCCCTCCATGTCCCTTCCTCCGTCCCCCTGCCAATCCTCCTGCCATCACCTCTGCCATCCCTCTCCCTCGCCCCTACCCCTACCACCCAGCATTAGTCCTGACAGCCGCTCAAATGCCCCCCTGTGGATAGGCGCGAGACAAGGAAACGTATAAAACCCAGAGGAGATAAAAACTAGCCGTGACATCTGACACAAACACCTCAGGAAGTGTAGCTGTTGTGGGCGAGACTTTGTGAAAATATAATTAACTAGTGGCAAACATCTAAATTCCTCAACAATGCACCAGTTTGTAAAGTCTAATTGATTCGCTGGAGGACAGAATTAAAAAGAGGTAAAATGTGTTATCTCGCAGTAAGAACGTTCCCCCAGTGTAACACTGCACTTTAAATCGTCGTAATTTGTAGTAAAAACAATATTGCTTTACGATTTTTTGTTCTACTATGAACACATAAGCACCCCAGACATGTATGAAGATCAAAGCCCTAAAAAGACCATCCCCGAGTTTTATTATAGCCAGCGAGAGTTTCCACGTTGCAAGAGCGAACGACGAAAAGGTTTCCGTCCCAAGGCCGCTGTTTTAACATTTCCTGTTGCATATTCATGCGGGGGTGGACGCAGATGTCGCCTGCCGCTGCTGCCTCTCTCACTCCCATATTTCTCTCTTGTTTGTTCCCTCCTTTCTCTACATATCGAGAAAAAGGTAAAGGTGAAATTACGGTAAATATCGTAGTTGTGGTTATATTTCGTAGCGGCAAAAATAAAAAAAAAATATGTACGTTGTAGGTTATGAAAGGCTGGACTGAAAAATTCTTCATTGGTTTTATATGCCTGTCCGAGGTGCCAAATCTCTGTGTAACATGGGGTAAAAATTTTATTTTTCCGCTGCCACAATATTTTCTGAATGAAAGCTTTATGTTGGTGCGGCGCCTGTGGTGATTTATAATATTTTATGTGCCAAATATGTTGTATGGAAAAAATTGTATCTTTTAATAGTCAGATAATGTATATGGCTTCTATTTTTAAATAACCTTTCCAAACATGATTTAAATACAAGGACTCTCCTGTCATCAGTATACTTTGTAGTTTTACTTTATAGACTGTGGATGATATGAACTTTTATATTCATGATTTAAATACAATAACTATTTTTCTTCAATATATCCTACACTTTTAACTTGTACTATTAACTAAGTGAAAGTTATAAGGTGTGGTTAATATAAACTGTTAATAAAAAAAATATATTTACAGTAGGTAATGGTTACTAATTTTTCAGACAAACATTTAACATGATACTGATTTTGTCTGAACTTACTTACCTGCGTGTGTGTGTTGGGGGGGGGGGGTGAGCTATACACTGTATCTTTCTAACCCACCCGGAGTTTTCATCATCTGCACTGACTTTTAAAGGTCAGTGCAAATGTTCACAGGTGATATGATTCTGAATTCTGAGCCCATGAACACACTATTAACACACACACACAGAGGCGCCGAGGTCACTATCTTAGCAACCTTCAACCTCTGACGCACACACACACACTCTGACGCACACACACACACACACACACACACACACACACACCAAAAACAACATAATCGTGTCAAATCTGAAGACCCAGCCACACAAACCCACTAATACCCACAATAAGATCTCCGTGTCTTTACCAGGCCAGCCTAGAAATACGTAATAATGGTGAGCAGAGAAAAAATCTAACCTAAATTACCCAGCCTAACTTAACTAACCTTCCTGAGTCCCCAGTTAAAGGGATTCTCGTACCTATAACCACAGTAATGAAGGTCGACAATTCCCTGCCAGTAGATGTTTCCTGTGTATTTGGTTCAGTAATTTTTGCTGTCGTCGCGGCTGTTGAAGCTGTTTGTGTCCGTTTGTTGTGTGTTATTTGTGGTAGTTTAGTGTTTAATAATAATAATAATAATAATAATAATAATAATAATAATAATAATAATAATAATAATAATAATAATAATAATAATAATAATAATAATAATAATAATAATAATAATAATAATAATAATAATAATAATAATAATAATAAAAATAACAATAATAATAATAATAATAATAATAATAATTCCAAGAACACTCAGAGTAAAACAAAAATAAAGACACGGTCCGCCATAATGTATTCTATGGAGAGAAACACATGTGTACAGCAACACACACCTGCAACAGACTAACAGGTGTGACAACATAAAGACTACAGGTATAAATGAGTCTGCACTTGACTTGTACGTGTTTCAACTTAATGAGTTACAAATGTGTGAACTTTTCGAGTTACTTGACCTGTAAACCTAACCTAACCTAACCTAACCTAACGTAACCTAACCTAACCTAACCAAACCTAATCTAGCATAACATACCATAATATATTTTAACATAACAGCCTAACCTAACCAAACATAACCTAACGTAACTTAACGTAACTTAACCTAACGTAACGTAACCTAACCATTACACATTTAAACCTTCACTGGGGAGATATAGTGAAGCAGTAAACGTCTGTCTGTCTGTCCAATATATCAGGCAAAACACCGACAAAATTTACTACATCTCGCATCAGAATTACCAAGGAGTCAAGTACGGCGCTAAATGACTTTCCACGGATTAGTACAAGATTAGAATAAGGGTATTAGTAATAGGATTAGGTGTGAGTGGCTATGGATAGATTAGTACAAGGTTAGGATGCTATTTTATTGATTGGAGATGACTGGCACGAGTGTATAGTGTTGGTGTATTGGTGAAGGATTCTAGTGGGATAAGGATACATGATTGGAGTATTGCCGGATGGATGTGGGATAAGGATACATGATTGGAGTATTGCCGGATGGATGTGGGATAAGGATACATGATTGGAGTATTGTCTGAATGGTTTACATACATACACAGCAGAAGGTGTTGATTGGATGTGTACAGATTAGAACAGAATTAGAATAGGGATAAATAGATCTACATAGTTTAATAAAAGATGAACAAATTTTCCACAGATTTGGACAGATTAGTCAAAGAAAATAAACAGATTTCTACAGATTTGCACATATTGATAAAATAAAATAAACAGATTTCTACAGATTTGCACAGATTAGAGCAAAATGAAGAACAGATTTACATAGATACACATTTCTGATCGTGTTAAACTGAATTAGCATAAAGTCATAGTACAAGGTAGAAGTAATACTGAATACATACATCTACAATAATGTGAATTCAGCCTTGTGTTGATGTTTTTACGAATGACTACAGAGATACAATGATAACAAATTAAACTAAGCAAAATACACATGGTTAGAATGATGAAGGATAGATGTGAAGAGATTGGGAGCGGATTTGGACGGATTAGAGCAAGGTTTTAGGGCTGGTGAATGTTCTAGGACAGATTAGTACAAGAGGTGAATGTCAGTGAAAGAGTTTTACGTCGATTAGATTCCTAGATGGGTAGAATGATAGATTTGTTCAATGGTAGAATGAGAGAGATTATCCCTTCAGAGAATTACTGTTCAAGGTTAGAGTGATGGCGAATGGAAATGAACACACATATAGTCACACCAGATGATAGTGATGATGGTGAACAGATTTTCCCAGATTTTGCGAATTTAACTTACCGCTACGTGAGCCATAAAACGATTTACAGATTACAACATGGTTAAGGTGACTTTGTGCTGCTATCCACAGTTAACTATGGCTCAGGGTTAAATCGGTTAGTGAACAGATTACAGAGGTTACAGCAGTTTAATAATTGTAGTGAAGATATTACACTGTTTTTTTTATGGAATATTCTAGTCATTAGTTATAACATAAATAAATAAAATAAAAATTAATATTATTTTCTTGGTTTGATATATAAATATTTCATGCAAGAAATAAAAAAAATAATCCCGCTGAGTACTATTTAAACCCTTGATTACAATATGATCGTACTTAAAAGGTTAAGGAATTGTAATCAAAGGATATATTAATTGTACTCAAGACGTTAATTCATTTTATTCAAGGGGTTAATAAATCTTATTCACAGAATTAATTTAATGTACTCAAAGGGTTAAGTCATTGAACATCGTACTCAAAAGGTTAACATCGTAATCACGAGGTTATCATCGTACACAAGAGGTTAATTTCGCACTCAAGAGGTTAACATCATACTAAATAGGGTAACATCGTACTCAAAAGGTTAGCATCGTACTCAAAAGGTTAACATCGAAATTAAAATGTAAATACCGTACTCAAGAGGTTAAACATCGTACTATATAGATTAACATCGTACTCAAGAGTTTAACAACGTACTCAAAAGGTTAACACCGTACTCAAGGGGTTAATATCGTATACAATAGATTAACATCGTACTCAAGAGGTTAGCATCGTACTCAAGAGGTGACATATAATCAAATAGTGAATCATGAAGCTGTGGCCAATAAACTAATCTTCAATTATCAATTATCGTCTAAATTATAAAAACGTTTTATCGGGTAGCGTGAAGGACTGAAGAAGAATTGTCTGCTCTTCTCTTCATTTCATTAATATAGATTGTATCTGTATGATGGAGATAGAGATATTTAACGAGATAAATATAGATGCGTCAGTTCAGTGTTATATTCAAGAGGTTAGTCAGCCCACAGGTATCACCAGGTAAAGAGTCGACAATAAAACGAACGAGAGATAGAAACAGACAAACAGATATTACACACACACACACACATACACACACACACACACACACACACACACACACACATACACACACACACACACACACACACACACACACACACACACACACACACACACACACACACACACACACACACACACACACACACACACACACACACCATCATCGTCCCTCAGAATGGCATAAACAAACCTCAAAACTCGCGTGCTTCCTCCAGCTTGTAAGTACCGCCTGGCCTCCCTGCCCCGCCATCTGTAAACATCGGAAACAGGTTGGTATAGAATTTATGATTCGTACATTAATTTACGTCAGTGTTTTTCACGTCACGAGCCTTGACGAATGGTCGCATAAATTTTATAACACTGGCAACAACTCTTAAAAAAAAACACGAATAGAAAAAATAGGGATCACCTGAAGATTAGCCCCCGATGCTTGTTTTACCTTAAGATTAACCACCCTAACTAAACCTAACCTAACTTAATAAAATGTCTTGTAATTTAACCAAATCCAATGTCATCTACCTTAACCTAACCTAATGTCATCTAACTAAACCTAATCTACTCTCATCTAATCTAACTTAACCTAACTTAACCCCTCCATGTAGCGTAAGGACTTTTAATTATCAGATAAAATAAGATAGTTTAGGGGATAATAATCAGGTGATCCGAAAAATAATATTTATTGTAATCTTGAAGGAGCTACATTGACGGTGCACTGCAGTGATATATATATATATATATATATATATATATATATATATATATATATATATATATATATATATATATATATATATATATATATATATATATATATATATATATATACCAAGAGATATTATTTATTTATTTATTATTCTCTGATGTAAAATATCGACGAGGAAAGGACACTCGCTTGACCGCCAACCCGACAAAAGAAAGACTTCCAATGTAGGATTGAAAGCAGAGTCCAACTCTTCAAAAAGCGACTGGATTCCCCCTCCCCCCACCCCCCAAGCCATCACGACTGTCAGGATGTTCACACACACCCACGCACACACACACACACACACACACACACACACACACACACACTCACACACACACACACACACACACACACACACGCACACACACACACACACACACACACACACACACACACACACACACACACACACACACACACACACACACACACACTCACACACACA